>NW_007727627.1:2957-4197 GCF_000696425.1 Galeopterus variegatus | reverse complement strand
AAAAAAAAAAAAAAAAGAAAAAAAAAAAAAAAAAAAAGAGGAACAAGTAAGACAGTCTTGGGAGGCTGGTGCAGACAATGAATAAAATATGAATTTTACTCTAAAAGCAAGAAAGAGGAAGCCAAAGAGTGTTATATTACAAAGAATCCGGCAATGCCTACATGCGAATGTGTTTAGGAACATAACACATACTGAAGGGTACCTAATACCATCACGTTAGAAACTGATTTATGTTAGAGCAGATTTTCTAATTTTAGGGAGATATTTATTAAAGAGGAGGAAAAGCAAACATCTTATATTCCTTCCTCCTGTGCAAGAGAAGTTTAGGATTTCCTTCCCTAGAGTGCTAAAGAGAAGATCAGGGGACCCGCAGCGACCTCTCCGTCCCGCCTGCCAGAGGTCCCAGCTTGCGGACAGTGCATTTTCCCGCGTCTCTTCCTCGTCTTGTTATGCTTGCATATTTCAAAACCTAAGACCAGACACTGCATAGGGCAGCATCTGTCTGTGCAGGTGTCTGCACGTGCCTGCCTGCTTGCTGTGACCTGCTCCAGGCACCCGTGTGGCTCCACGTTTCCTCTGCTGTCCCTCAGCGAGGGTGCTTACCTGCGTGGCGAAGGCCCTGCTCAGAGGGAAGGTGCGGGTCAAGGGAAACCCCACGTGGACACAGGAGGGCTCAGTGTGTGCTCACCCATGAGTCTGGTCTTCAACTTCTTCTCTGAGCAGCTCAGAAATGTGCTGCAGTGCCTGGTGCCGGTGTCCCTGCGGGATGTCTGTGGGTGGAGAGAGAAGCCAGAGGGGAACGAACAGAAGGAAAACCTATTAGGAACCATCTGCAGCAACGACCAGAGTTTGGGGGAAATGCCCGTTTTTCTGGTTCGTGGAACCATCCCCCGTTCTCACGCTCTTCGCAGCCAGTCCCTCCTTCCTACATCAGTGTCCCACAGAGATGAGCCTCAGAGAGTCTGTAACTCGGGTGTGAGGAAGCAGAGAAAGACTTACAAGCAGCCCACCCTGGGACTGGGAAATGCCACATTGTGGATGCCACAGGTTTTTTCTTTTCTACGTACCCGCCCTTTCCTCTATCACTAGTAATTTGTGATTTCAAAATACATGGAGACCATAATAAAATAGCCAACGAGAAATTAGGCATGGGTGGCCCAGCCATTTTTCTATGGCTCTGACAAATTCAGAGTATGACTTCAGGTTTATAGTAAAGAAACGGCCAGAAAAAAAAAAAAAA
>NW_007727627.1:579-1886 GCF_000696425.1 Galeopterus variegatus | reverse complement strand
AAAAAAAAAAAAAATACATGGGCAGGATACAAACAAGTGTCTTTTCTTGAGTGTTTTTCTGGTTTCATGATTGTCCTATAGTTTTAAGCACCCCTTAGCATGCATGTGCAGTTCTAGGCAACATGTGAAAATGTTGTTATGCAAGGACAGTTCTGTACCCAAACACGTGAGGAGAGACCACCACTTCCCCACGGATGTCAGATAAAGGGCCATATTTCTCTCTCCCTCCTCTGAACTACCGTAACGCTTAATTTGTAGCCTTCTGAAGGCATATTTCTTTCTTTTTTTAATTAGCTGCTTAGATACAAACTTTATTTCCCTCTACTTGTCGTTCCTACACAGTCGGGGCTTGTAAGTGATCACTTTTTATGCCCCCCAGGACTGCACAGGGAGCACAAAAGAAATTTCTGATGAATAGAAGATTATACTATTTGAAAACTCTTCAATTTGTGAACATTTGTTTTTTCCCCAAAAGGAGTAAGCAGACAACTCTTCTGGGGACTGGCACAGGAGGTGCAGACACTTGTTTACTTGGGGCCTAAGTCTAGGACAGACACACAAACGAAAAGGAAGCCGGCGGAGCACAAGGCCACCGTGCCCCCCTGCGGTCTCGTGTCCGCAGCTGCCAGGCTGAGAGAGGGCGACGCCCGCACGCCTTCTGAGGCTCATCCAGCTTCCCACAGGGCTGGCCGTGGCTTTGCTCATCTGACCTGAGCTGTAAGCGGTACCCGATGAGAGTGCATTCCTGGTTTTTGGTCTTGTTAATAGTTTCCCCATTGTGTCTCCACAGGTTCAGTTTCACGAAACCATCACCCAGAGATCCCACCGAGGCCACCACCCCCATCTCTAACATCCGCGAGGATGGTGTTGACGGGTCACCTTCGGCTACACCCTACCTCTTCTAGGAAAAGGAAGAGGAATTTAGATTTTATAAAATGCTCTGAAACTTGCAGTCATCTGCTTTCCTCAAACGAACCTGTTGACTCCAAGGCACAGGAAAAAGGAAGGTCAAGGTGGCACGAAAGACTCTACTGGCCCTCCAGCCCCCCTCCCCGCTCCGTGCAGGACCTGACAAGACACCTTTCTCTGTGCATCTGAGCTCATGTCAGTGCTGCCTTCCCTTCAGGTTTCAGGCTTCAGAGGGAAAGTGTGCTTTTACCCTGTGCTTCCGAGGTGTTTCCCAAACACACGCTCACAGGCACGTTCCCGGATCAACACCCTCCAAGTGAAGTGAGGACAGAGCAGATCATCACTGCCCCAGCGGCACACGGCCTGTGGAAGGCCAGCAGATGAAGTCAGAGGAGGCC
>NW_007727627.1:0-376 GCF_000696425.1 Galeopterus variegatus | reverse complement strand
GACCTGAGCAAACCGGCCAGCCCTCCATGAACTTTTTAAAGATCCATCATGTAAGTATCTCACTGAATTCTTTCAAAATCCTCCTGTTGGCTTGGTTAGAAGAAATTTCCCCTAAATCTTATCTTTTCTTCTGCAACCAGGCTGCACAGAGTAGGAAGGATGGAAAACAGACACAGGCACTCTTTCATTCCGGCTCAGCCGGGTCTCAGCCTGCTCTGGGCATCCGGGTGGACCCGACCAGCAGCAGCAGAGCCTGGTGGGCAAGGGCAGACTGTCAGAACCTAACCGGAGGCCGCTTTTCTTTCTCTTTCTTTTGGTAAGTGATTACAACTGGGAAGCCAAACAGATTCTTACAGGGCTCTCAGGAATAACCAGT
>NW_007727626.1:683523-696284 GCF_000696425.1 Galeopterus variegatus | reverse complement strand
AAAAAAAAAAAAACCTGAGCTGCACAAAAAGCCTTCTCCAGAGAATCAGCAGCAAAGTAGCCATTTAGCTCAACCACAGGGCTCAAGTCCCGGTTCCCACAGGAAGTTCCCACATTTTAGAAGAAACCAAAGAACAACAAATTAGTTCCAGTGCAGAGTTTAAGTGGTGGGAGTAGCTAATAATCCAACACGGAACTGAAAGAAAACACAAAACACCCACAGACCAGAGACAAAGTTCTGATATTAACCAGTAAAGGTCTAACACCACCAAAGAACACCTGTAAAACCTAGAAGGACTGGAAGCCCCCCAGGCTCCCAAGCCAGAGTGAGGGGGTGCCACAGGCCTTGACCACACTCCCTTCTCTTTCCTATCTCCCACCCAACCCCCCACTTCCCTTCTCCCCCTCCCCCAACTGCTCCACAGCATCTTAGAACGTAGGAAATAAATATTTTTTTAAAAAAGAAAAATAAATATGTGAAAGAATCAAGAAGTTATATGAGTTTTATTATATATATATATCACTTTTTAATATTCTGTAAATTTACTTACTTATTACGTTTATTGTCTATCTACTAAAATCTAAGCTCCTAGAAGACACTAAATGACAGGACGTCTTTTTCTTCAGTGATGAATTAAACCTATCTGGATGGATAAACAAAACTTGGAGGAGGCACTCAATGTTTGTTGGATGAATGAATAATATTGACCTGAAAAATATAGAAGAAACAAATACTCACGTTGTTCTGTAAATTTTTTAAATGAATTTCGGAAAAAAGCTAAAAAGCATCATAAGCACATTTAGATGACAGAGTGTATAAGACACACGTCAATTTATATATGACCAAACAAGCTGTGAAAGAAAAGAAAAGAAAACACAAAGTAAATACAAACGATGATCCAGCTTGAACTTTTGGAAGGATGCTTAATTCCTGCTTTAGTAACCCAATTTATATATTGCAGAAGACGGGCATTTCCAAATAGCCAAAATATTTATGCATTAATAAGCACAAATGTCTTTTGGAAAGGATGTGCTAATCCTATATATTACTGGTGTGAATAATGCCTCCTGAAAAGGGAGTATTTGACTTATATAGTGAAAATAGTTCTATGAATAAAGAGCAGCACAGATGTAAGCATCTGATTTACATTGGTCAGACTTAAACATTCTTAGAAGGGGTGTGTCCACAACCACATACAGAAGAACAAAATAGCGATCATGGGCAAATCAAAATGTGCTATGAATAATTTTACTGTGACAACAGTAAAAACTCCAAGCTAACATAAGAAAACAAAACAAAAAGTTATCCCAAGGTATGCTTTTATAATTGTTTTATGAAAAAATAAACCACAAATTTTGTTTCTATGTATATTTGTATTCTTGTGTTTTGAAAATGAATATTTTGCTTAATAAATTTTTATAATTGATATGTATAATATTCTTTAAATAGTTCACATAAAATTTTATCAGTTAGTTGAAAATGTAATTTCTACTCTTATTTTGTCTGTTAAGAACATTAATAATATATTCTATTATTTTTACTCTGGAATTTCTTGTGACAAAGTATAACTAAGAACAATGAAATACAGGCTGCATCTGACCATTGATTTTTTTTTTAATACCTAAGTAACATAGCTAAATTGATGTCATATCAGAATGATTAATTGTTATGAATTTCAAAAACTTAAATCATTAAGATTAATGATATATCTTAGAATAAAACCACAGACAGGAAATGATCAAATGAGCCAGGAAAGAAGCATGATTATCTGTATTGCTTAGGAAGTAGCCATAAAAAGGGTGATTTACTATTAACATATCTGCTAAGATGGCTCCATTGATATGACTAGGACTATTTTCAGAGAAATGTATTTTGTACACACATACACACCAATAGTAACTATCTGAAAAGTTATTTTAATTTATGCTTCTTAATATTAAAAAATCCTTGTCACACATTCAGTGCATTATTCAGGAATGTTTTTCTCTAATCCTTCTCAAATGTCTGTATAGCACACATGAAAAAGAAAACATTTTGGGGAAAATATGCTTTGCTTTCTAATGACAGAATTTGAACTTTTTGTATTGACATTTGGGACAAACTGAACATAGCTTGCTTAAAAGCTACACCTAAATTACTGGAATCCTTTTATTTCTATCTTGGGGGAAATCACCTAAAATCTATCCTTTGGAGTTTAGAGTTAGTAAATTATGGTGAACGTTTCATTCCCTAACAGAAAATGATACTGGAGAGGAATCCTTGTCCACTGAACTTCAATTTTCTGATTTCTCTTAATGTGATATTTCCAATTCAGAAACAAATTATAATCCTAAAGCCTGATCAAAAGAACATTTCCTTTGTTTTTCCCCCAGGAGTGACCATGGATTTCTCAGAATATTCCAGAGCTGACTGTAAACTTTAAAGGACGACAGTTAAGTTGCAATACTGGCTGTTAACTATTTTCTGTTTATACATTTCAGGCACAGCGAAATGTATTAAAAACAATTAGGTAGACACAGGTGTTGATGGTAAGGGTGACCTAGATTACGTAATTTGTTAGTTCCATATTACATGTGTAAATACATGTTTTTTTAATACTAACTTGAACAATACTTGAAATATCAATCGACTGAATATTCTAATCTCTTAAAATGGATGCAGTAATTTTTATTCCTTAAGAACTGCACTTTCATTATGAAAAAAGAGATTAATTCAATATCTTAATATTTTGGAGAATATACATTGTCCATATATAGAAGCACATTGCAGAGTTTTTCTTAAATACTTGTTCCTTAAATATAGACACTGCTTAGGAAGCAACCATGAAAAAAGGTGATTTACTATTAACATGTAAAGAGGGAAATGGAGCGTTTACCACATGAGAAGTTAAGCAGCAAGTGCAAAAACACCATCCTAAATAATAATTCCTAAACCATAGGCTTGAGGAAATTGTCCATTATAGTAGTCAGAGCATAGCTCTAGGTCAGTAGTTCCTAACCTGGAGAATCTTATGAAAGCTCTGACCCAACTGTCTCGTCATAGAAGAACACATATGCACATATATGCAAAGTTTTACTTCCATTTCCAGTGGTTTCAAGAAGTCCTTCCCTGTTCTTCCAGTTCAAATCTCTGTTCTAGGCAAAGCCAGGCTCCATCAGAGGTTAAACTGTGAGCTCTTCATCCAATCTTAGATACCACTGATTGTAACACGCATTATTTTATGTGTCAGCAAAAATGCAGCCACTTAATCTCTGACACAATGCTTTCTTACAGCTTTAAATCTTTATTTTATACACATTGAAAGCGCTCTTGAAGACACATTTTATCTTATCATGCAACTCTATCTCTTCCCCTTTCTGTATGCATAGTATTTTCCTTTGTTTTAATGTGAAATCACAGTGTAATCTTTTTGAGGATATTTTAAACAAAAATTAATATCCAATCACATAGCACCATCAATATACATCATGCAATTGAAGAATTATGACAAAATTTGCACATTTTCAGGCAATGACAACTGTATTGTGACTGTTGCCTGGCTGTCAGCAAATTTAAGATGCCATTGACTACAAAACCAAGCACAAATTCACAGATACTAATATTAGGGAAAATCATATCTTAAAATCGATAAAATATGATACACAGAAAAGATAAGGGATGGGTAAGTGCAATCCTTAGCACACAGAAGCATACATTAAGCACATTCGATCAGGGCAAAAGCGAACCTTCCCAACTTCAATTACCTTGGTCAAGGCTATCTCCATAAATCTATTTCAAATGAGAACTTATTATAAAACAGTATAAATTAATTTTCTTTTATTCTATTCTTGCAAAAGTGCTTTTTGAAATGTTGACTGTCTTTTAATACAGGCAAACGACCTCTTTCTGAACTATTTTGCACATTCAGATTCTTGTTGTAAGTAATCCTAATTGCAAATTAATTGATTAGCATTCTGGAGTTGACTTCAGCCTGTTTTTATTATAGTTGTTATGAGTCAGTCCCTCCGGGCTTGATCACCCTTTAGTTTTAATAAGTAGAAATCTTTAGGTCTTCAGGATGAAATATCTGATTCTAGAACCCAACAAACTAGTTGAAGATTTGCCTAACTGTAGCCTGCCCTGAGAGACTCTAATTTCCACGTGGACAGCTATGCCTGTCTTGTCCACATTGAAACACTCCAACTTCTAGCACAGTGTCAGGCTCAGTACATTTTAGTTGAATAAAGGAATAGGCTTATTACAATTTTGATATACAATTTCCTACAGAGCCATGGTTACTTGAATAAAAGATCTCAGACTGATTCATCCAACTTCTTTTTGTATTTTTAAGTCTCATTTAAGAAGAGTGCTAGGTTAACAAAATATTTCTTTGGTACTTTCCAAAAAAAAAAAATTTTTTTTCATTAGTCTGCATCTTACTTCAAAAATCATCCCAAACTTAGGTTCAAATAGAACATTTAATGTAAAAAGAAAAGAAAAAAATGATTTCAAAAAAGTAACCTTTCAGAAGTGCTTTATTACACATAGCACGGACCACAACAGGGGATAAAAGAGAAGAAACTTGCAGTGCCTTGGAAAACAAATTACTTGTCTTGCCTGAAAAAACAAAGTGGCTAATGTCCAAGGAAAATTGATGTCCTCAGATGGTTTGGGGAAAGGGAACAGTCGATAAGGGTTGGTTTGGGCATTAAAATAAGGTAACAGCAAACAACTAGAGACATCTTTATGGTGGTAGTGATGACATTAATGATGCTTTGCCATCAAAGAGTATGTAACTCTTTTATGAAAAGTTCTTTACATACAGCACTAACCTAGAACTATAAAGAAAGTTAGAAAATACACCCTTAAAGGAATGCATAATTTATTATATTTATCACAACTATGTAAAACAGTGGGCTAAATAATATTAAATACAAATAAGATAAGTATTACTAGTGATATTCCAAAGATTTTATTTCATGTATCCAAAAGTGGCATGTAAGAGGGTACTCATTAAGCTGTTGTGGCAGCATGTATGGAATTCAACTTGGGTACAGTCACCAGGAGATTAAATAAGTAAAATGTGGTGCATCATTGAATGGCAATGCAGAGATCAGTTTTAATTATCTTAATTTACTTACAGCAACATGGATAGATATTTTGATTATAGTTAAAGGATAAAATAGCATTAAATCTATATAATACAATATTATTTATACAAACTAAACATACACAAACCAATGCGATCTAGTTTTCAAAAATGCATGCAAATCTAAGGGGACCCATTAATTTCACCTGCATGTTTACTAACAAAGGTGATGAGCATGGGAGGGGCTCTAGAAATGATGAGAAACATAATAAAACAAGACAAAGGTATTGCCAGATCAGTAAAGAAAATGGTTCATGACTGAGGAGCGTGAGTACTTCAAATTGTGCCATTAAGATAAAAAATGCAAAGTAAAGTAAAAACTAAATGGTTCCAATTTGCTTCCTGCATCAATACCACATCTGTGGAATTTTCCAGGGTACCTGTTATCTGATTTGTTTCATCTTAATTGCCAGAGAGCTTGTGTGACAATTAATAGTGGTTTTATAGGAATATTTGATTCATACAGTTGTGTTTTGGTTGCTTTTTTCAGGTCATAGAAAATTGCATTTTCCTAAAAGCCTAGTGCCTTCCTTTTATAGGTGTTGACATTGTATCACATCTGTAATACTGAATCAGACGTTTAATATTCTTTTAATCTAAAACCCCTCTAAACCGTGTGATTTAATTAACAGATAATTAAATACCAAATACGAGAACTTTAGGGACTTATGCATTGAAGCTGTATCGGGATGAAAGATGTTTACACTTAACACAGTGATTCTCCCCTGAATAAAGGAGGCTGGGAATCGCAAGCTGGGCAAAGCGAGCCAGCTGATAACAAGCTGTTCATTAGAGCATTAACCTCCCTGGGCTGCAAGAATGTCAAAGCCTCTTCTTCTCACACATGCACGGAAAAATAATTACAGAGTCAAAAGAACGCTGCTTTGCATTTGTAATAAGAGGCAAAAAGTGACTGTATATTAGATTCAAAATTATTTCTAAAAATGCTCATTTCCAACAGTTTCTTTTTGATGGCCTTTTATTTTCAAGGCTTATAATTATGACCTTCTCTTTACCCAACCCCTGTTTCACTCTTCTGCCTTTCCACTTTTGCATTGTGAATTTGCTTTTTTGAGTTGTTCTGTTGACTCGTTTTATCTTGCACATTATATGTTAGATTTAACACAAACAACATTTGGGAGTCATAAAAGTATATTTTTCAAAAGAGGGACATTCCTGGAATATAATTTTAAAGTCCAGAAGGCAAGAACAGACAAGAAATACTTTCCCAAGTAAGGATAGCAAAAAATAACTTGGAAACTTAATATTGATAAAGTAAAAAGAGTCATGGACATTAGCTGGAAACGAGCTTAGTGTAGTCTTACACTAAATATGGGAAACAAAGACCCACAGGATTTAGGAGAATTGCCCAGTGTTCTGTAACCAGTACAAGAGATTACAATCCAGAAAAGAAAGCATACCCCACACACACATTTCTCTGGTATAACAAAACATTATATACTAAGGATAAATTCATAGTTGTGGACTCATTCCAGCTTTAAGTGTGATCGGGACACCATATGGTCAGGAGGAAGGGACCTGGAGTCATAATGCTTGGTTGACTTTTCGCAAATCTCTCTGAGCCTCAGTTTCCATATTTGCACAAAAGCAAAAATAATCACACCTACCACATAGGATGCTGAGAGGATTAAGTGAGACAATTTATGTAAAGCAATCAGCACACTCCCAGACACAAAGCAATACTTTTAAATACATTACCTATCTTAAAAATATCTCAATTATTTCATTCACAGAACATTTGAATACCAATCCCCTTGCTAAATGCTAACCCACACATAACATGCAATCCCTGTAGTTAAGAAGTTCTGCTGATTATATGATTCTTTAGTGAATTCAGTAATTAGCTCATATCTCTCTTTTCACCTAGACCCATGTATAATATTTATTACATTCCATAAACACACCAATAAACCTTTTTAAAACTTGGTTGAGAATTTCTTTACCTTCTGATCACCGATTATCTACATCTTCCCACAAAACATCCACTGAAAATCCAACACTCTGGGTATCACAGTATCTTAAATAGCTTTACCTTCAACCCCTCAAACCTAAAGTCTTATTTTATATTCACAACAGCAGTCTCTCCAGACATCTACTCTCTTACTCCACAAAATTTGCTCTTTTTCATGATGACTTTAAAATCTTTGATTACTCTCTGGTTTTCTTCATTGTCCACCCTCCATATCTGTATATTATAATTCCACAGCTAGAAATTTCAAGCATATGTTCAATCACTCCAGTATGTGTTGAATGTTCAGTCTGATTCTAAAAATTGTCTTTATTTTAAAAGACCAACTTTCAGTTTTGCCATTTAAACTCTTAGAATAAATAGTGCTGAGGCCTATAACAATCCCTTCCTATTTAATAATTATTCCCCATTCAGATAATCACCTTTCAAGAGGTCAAACAGTATATAATGTGTTCTTTTTCCTACAAGAATGAAATATTACAATACGTGATTTTTAGCACCTACTAACCTAATAAAATTTGCTCCTATGTGAAATTATTATTGAAGGCCCTCAAAAAGTACACAAGTTTTTAATATATTGATCCTATTTACTGCTGGTCTTGAGAAACTGAAATATATATTGCAGATTGCTGAACAAAGATGTTTCTGGTTCCTAAGTTGCTATAGTTTAATTTCAAACTAAATTTTTGAATTTAATTAGTCACAATAATATATTGAGAATCAAGGTGTAATTTAAAAAGAGGTTATAAATGTTATTAAAGTTCATTTCATTAAATATGTAAAATACATAAGCATAATTTCTAATTATACCCAAATCCTATAATTACAGAAGTTTGGCATTAGACAAAATGTTTTTCTAGAAAAGTTGCTAATTACTGAGCTAGTTTGTTACATATTTACAAATTGCATGTTTTCTGCATTCAGCATGTGTGTGTATGTATGTATGTATGTATACTACATGTCATGTAGTAAGAAATTATATATGTATACACACATGATTGTTTACTACCTGATATGTTAAATCTTAACTCTAAATACTGCCAGATAATTCTCAGCTTCAGAAACCCCCTGCTCTAAGTCATTGTGAGTATGTTGTGCACAAAGACTGAACCAGTAGAGAGTCACTACATCAGCTAGATATTTAAGAAAATTAGATACAATGAGGGACAGATTGAGTTATACTTCTAGAAATGGCAGTAATATGATTGATATGAATACGTGTCCTCATCCATTATGGGTAGAAAGGTAACCCAGGACCCGAGCAAATATCAAGGTAATCCAGAAAACCTTGAAGGAGTGGATTCTCAACCCAAACAGAGCCTGCTGCTGTAATAGCAGACGAAATAAAATATGAAAAAATGTTAGGAAATTAAATAGAGAAAAATAAACCAATCCTATGGGAATCACTTATCCTCTTTTAGCTTTAATTTTTACAATATAAATAGAGGTGAGAAGATCCCTCCTGGCTTTGAATTAAATGACACTAAAGAGTATTGAATGACAACAAAATAAATTTAAGCAGTATGTACACACACACACAAACTTACAAGTAAAGACATATATATATATTTTCATTATTTTGACCATTTCTTTTGCTAGAAAGACCAGAAAATATTATTATTGAATATTGATAAAATTCTCATTTATGTTTTTTTATGTTAACTATAAATGAAATGTTCACATTCTTGCATAATCTTCTGTCACAGAACTCTTGCACAAACTAGTGTGGTGTGCAAGAAGTACACTGATGGTTTAGAATCTAGGCCTTACAGTATACTTCCTAGGTGTCCATGAACTTGTCCCTTAGTTGTCATTAGCCTCAGTTTCTTCTTCTGCAAACAGGAGCAATAGATTTATTGTGAGGGTTAAATTTACATATCTCTCTCTGTATGTAGATACAGATATACCCCAAATACCTGATACACAGGTGATTAATAGGCAGAAACTGTTATTGTATTTGTCACTGTCATGACATAAGTGAAATTCCACTCAATAACAGTGCTCTTGCCTTCTCCACTGTTCTTTATAAGGTCACCAGTCACCTCCATGGTCAAATTCAGTGCTAAATCCTCAGTCCTCATATTACCCATCCTCCTGGAAACAAGGACATGGTTCATCAGATCACTTCCTATTTGCCGAAATACCCTCTTGACTTTGTTTCCACCTGGAGACCTCTCTGTCTTAGCTTTCCTCTCTCATTAATGTCTGCATCTTTCCTTTGTATCTTATCTTTCCTTTACTGATACATTTCTCTTTTCTCTTCGTGACATTTGATATGAGAAGGTTCATGGACTCAGCTTTCTAGCTATCCATTCTTCTGAACTGATCCAACCCAGTCCTCCCAGTATCCTCAATAGTATAGTGTGTAGATTATATCCATTGTTGACTATAAAACATATCCCTCCAGCCTCAGCCCTGCACCATTTTTGATCTTTAAAGTGGTGCATCCAGATTCCTACATGTCATTTCCACACGAATGATTAAGAAGCAACTCAAACCTATGTCCCAAATGTAAAATTATTGATCCAACCACCCACAACCATCCCCTTTCAGTGTTCTGCATCGTATCTAAGGAACACGACTATGTCATGTTGCTCATGTCAAATACTTAGAAATATACATACATAAGGAATTTATTTTATATACATATATATCCATAATCTGAACAATTACCACCTCCATAAGTACCAGTCTAGAGAAAGCTTCTGTCATTTTTCCACTGGACTGATGCAATAGCCTAATGACTTGTCTCCAATAGCACATTTTAAGAACAATCAATGTATTCCTTTAAAGGTAAATCAAATCACGTAACCACTTTACTCAGAATGCTTCATGGCTTCCCCTCACAATCAAAACTGAATTCAAGTACATACTTCGAGCATGAGGCTCTATATGATTGCTCTGGCTACTTTGTGGACTTCATCTCTTACCCTTCAACCCTTTGCTTACTCCTTGGCCACACTGGCTTTCTGTTGCTCCTGGCAACCCTAAGCCCATTTTTGCTTTAGGGCCATTGTGTTTGCTCCCCTCTTTGCCTGGGTGGTCTCATTCCAGACATTTGCCTGACTTAGTCTTTACATTAAGATTTTTGCTGTTAAATTGAATTAAGTGACCCAAAGTTGCCACATACATATTTTAAGTTTGGCCTAAAGATGTCTTTGTACGTACTAAACCATAACCTAACATGATGTGCAAATAGACTGTAACTTAGCCTTGTAGCAAGTAGCAGAGTCCCAGCCCATTACAGAAGCTGAGTTCCAGCCAACAGGCGGCCAACAATTCAAACTGTGTTCAAATAAGGCAAACGTGGTGCTGTAACCTATTAAGCTGTTTCTGTACCTCGCTTCCATTTTTTTGTACATTATTTTCCTTTTACTGTCAGTAAGTGTTATCCGACCATGTGGCATCCCTGGAGTCACTCTGTACCTATCCTGGTTCTAGGGGCTGCCTGAGTCACAAATCATTCGTTGCTCAATTAAACTCTGTTAAATTAAATTTGTTTAAAGTTTTCTCTTTTTTTAATACTACTCAAGTATCATGACATCTGAGAGTTTCTCAGACTAACATTCTAAACAGTCATCTTTAACACTCTCCTCCTCAAGTTGCTTTATTTTTTCCTAAAAGTATTGAATACTGCCTAATATATTTCATGGAAGCTTCATGGAGCAGAAACTCCGTTCTAGTCTAATACAGAGTAGATACTCAATATATGTTGAATAAGCAAATAAATGGTATGACAATCTTTGCAGCTATATATTTATATATATTTCTAAAAGCTTGTGCACAGCAGCTGGGAAACAATGTTTCCTGAACTACTGTGTTTCACTTGATTGCATAAAATGGCTTTAGTGGCTGTGGCCTCTTAATAACACTAAGTTTGATTGAAGAGCCATGTCAAGCAATTTGGACTTTTAGTTATTAATCTGAAAACTGAAGATGAAAGAGAAGCTGATGAATCATACCAGTTATAGAAAATTGCTAATTTAATAAGCAATTCATTAGAATTTGCTATGGTAGCTCTGAAGTTTAACGAGCAGAAGTTTTCCCTCTAATTTTTCTGAAGCAGTGAGAGGCCAGTGAACTGAATTGATGCTTTAATAAGAGTGATTTTTCTTCTACTTTCTTCATGAGAAATTAGCCCACATATCTTTTTACTCATACTCAACATCAGCTGTACCAGTGTGAGAAATCAGAAACCACATCATTTATAGTGTTAAAATATGTTACATGGTACATATTTCAACACCCTGGTTTTAGCCCTGTAGTAACTAGCTCATGGTTATATAGTTATATATATTTACAGATTTTTTAATGTGTCTAAGATAGGAAGCTAATAATAATAGCAGTAACTATTGCCAAGACCTCTGCTGAGCATTCTAAATATTCTCTTCAATTCTTTTTCTTTAACATAGCTCTTTTTTATTATCATCTGGACAGGAAGACCAAATCCATTTGATCACTTTCTGAAATTATAACTAATTCACACATGTATGTTCACTTAATGCTCTTTTAAAATCACGATACTTTTTATACTCCAAATTAAATCTTGATAGGCTTTTTAAATGGCAAAATAAATTCTTCCATCTTTCATATCTGATCAAATTTCAAAGGCACTTTAGGAGGTCACTTTAATGATGATTATGGCCAAGAAAAGTGTGTTTCTCAAAATCATGTACTTTGAAGTCACATAGAAATGAATTTAATACCAGTTCAGGCACTCAGTAGCTGTGACCTTGGGCAGTTAAATTTAATCACACAAAGGCTCAATTTCTTCATCTTTAAATGAGGGTAGGTCTGTTATAGGGAATTGCTGTGTGGCTTAACTGCAAACATTTATAAAAAGTGCTTCACTTATAATAATGTTCTTTCCTACTCTACCACCTTTCTTCAAATGCTAACCCATTCACTCTGTCATTCTTTTAAAAATCATTTCTTAGGGCCGACCCCGTGGCGCACTCGGGAGGGTGCAGCGCTGGGAGCGCAGAGGTGCTCCCGCCGCGGGTTCGGATCCTATACAGGGATGGCCAGTGCACTCACTGGCTGAGCGCGGTGTGGGCGACACCTCACCAAGGGTTGCGATCCCCTTACCAGTCACACACAAAAAAATCATTTCTTAGGTGTAAACTGAATACCAGGCACTACAAACATAATGGGGAGTAAGCTAAACTCCTTTCATTCAAAGGCACTATAAGAATTACAGCAACTGTTCATTGCTACCGGCAAAAAGAAAAAAAGAAAAAAGAAAAGAAAAAATAAAAAAGGAAGGAGAGAGAGAGAGAGAAAGAAAGAAAACTTCCAGAAAGTCTAAAATTCTGATTACCTTAATATATCTGAAATTCACATTTAGTAGAAAATGGTGTGGCTCAATGACCACCAAACTACTGTTTATGGTTGTATTTAATTTAAAAGTCTGATCTTTCTTCCAGTTCTAAAGTTTAAAACCATGCAAATGAAGACCAGCAGTACCTAAATAAACACTCCCGGGACACAGTGCATGTTCATCCATTAGAAGTATTTTGTAGGGGCCGGCCCGGTGGCGCACTGGATAAGTGCGCCGCTTGGGAAGCGTGGCGGCGCTCCCACCCGAGGGTTCGGATTCCACATACAGACCGGTTCCCGCTCACTGGCTGATCGAGGCGCGGG
>NW_007727626.1:609332-682783 GCF_000696425.1 Galeopterus variegatus | reverse complement strand
CACTGAGGGTTGCGATCCATTGCCGGACACGGAAAAAGACAAAAAAAAAAAAAAAAAGAAGCATTTTGTAGACTTTATGCTCCTCATAACAAGAACACAAGCAAATTCTAATGGTTAAGTTGGATATTAGTCAATATACAACTTTGATGGGAAGCATTGAATACATAATGTTTAAGAGCAATTACTATAGGCATTTTTTCTTTTCTACTTGTTAACAGGATCATAAAGAACATACACTTTGAAATTTGACTGTCATAATTTCTGGTCCTGTCTTTAGTACATGCACTTATCTATGTGACTATAATCAACTTACTTAATCTCTTTGAACTTCAGGTGTCTCATCTACAAAGTGTGTCTTGAGTATTAGAACGGATAAAAAGCAAAATGCCTGCCATAAAATAAAAATAGACTTCATGCTTCCCAAACCCAGGCTCAAATTACCTCCTTAATTAATTTCATTATAGTTTTGAGATAATTTAATAGGTAGAAATGCTTCTATTCTCCTAGAGAATGATTGTGCATTTGTTTTCCAAATGAATGCTGTGCTTTACAGCCCTAATTGCTTAAATGTACCTCCAAGAGTCATTGATGTCTTCAGATTACTTGCATTGATTACATGGAATTCTAGGAAGCAGAATAGAGTAAAAACAGCTTGGAATACAATATTTCTAAATGATTAGTTTAGCATCAGGCCAATCTTTTACTCCCACTTTTTCAGTTTATAGAACTTCAAACAAATTGTACTACATCGTGGCTTTCCAAATACTAAATTACTATTATTTTAGACTGAACTCTCTTCCCCACCAGATTATGAATTATTTTATGAGTTCACTTATAACTCTTGGAATGCCATAATTACTTATTGAATGAATATCTTAGAATCATAGTAGAAAGAAAAATAGTTTGTGTATATAAGGGAATAATAAAATCAATTTATTCCTTTTTTTACCAGGAACCACAACTCCTTATTCAAGAGCCATTTCCTTCAGAATCTAGAGATGTCTTTCTCGTCTACATTGAAATCCTGTCAATAAATTAGAAATGTCATTATTTGTCTTAAATGAGTGTTTTAATTAAAAATAATTAGATGAACCCATCCCATATCACATTGCCATTTTTAAAACCAGAATAGAACAAAGTCTTATTTACTCTCCTTAGAGTAATCAAAATCCTAACTCACTATTAGGATTGTTTATGACATGTATATTTTATGTGAAATTTCTGAGATATTTGTAAAAGCTAACATGTGACCAAATTGATACTCAGTTTTACTTAAGGATGTTCTTAAGCTCTGTAGGAATTAAATTATATTCAAAGACTCTATTATTTGTTTTCATGGCTGGAGATATATCTGTAAGTGTTTACCAAGTATTCCAAAAATTGGTGCATATCTTATTCTTATAAACAAGTTGAACAGGATCATAGAGTTGATCATGTCCGGTAATTCAAAGTTGGAATTTGAAGATCTAATTCATCAAATCTCATAAGCCTGAACCTACTTGTGTGACTTCTGTGTTAGAAAAAAGGTTGTAGCTAGCAGCGGTAGAAATAAATCTATTGATTAGTTTAAATTATTTATTTTTATAGTACTAATGCTAATGTATTGAGGATTTTTAAGTTATTTTAAATATTTTAAGTTATAGCATTGGTATTATGACAATGTTATGCTTTTCCCAGCATGTAAGATTCATGTGCTTAGTTAGAACATGGTGCTTACTTTGATTCAAACCTCTTCCTGAATATATAAATGGTTTGATTATAAATGCAAAATATAGCCAGAAATCCTTATCATCCAGAAGAAAAGTTTTAAAGGTTAATTACAAAAGTTTATTTTGTCATATGCTCATATTTCCTCAAATATAATTTCCTCAAAAATAATTTGACATATACGGACATATGAAGCTTTTCATATGTCCATATACGTATTCAATGATTGGAACAATTGATGAGCAAGTTTAATAATAGAAAATGTTTTAGAAATAGTTCTAGACAAAATTAGCATTTCCCAGAACCAGGAGAAAGAACAGAAAAACCAGCCTTTAGGTTTCGAGGTTCAGTTCCAATTACTTACTGCTTAGGACACTATCAGCATAAAAGATAAGAACCTCAAAACTGTTTCTGTAAAGACTGAAAGATGAGCTAGTTCACAAGTACTTTTTTGTGTGATTTTTTTTAATCCAAAGAATTAGTACAAAATAGATTGCTTCTTAGTCTATTACAATTTTTAAATTTTATACCATAGTAACATTTCTAAAACTCTTAACCATTCGCACAGCATCTACTTGACGGCAAACTAAGGAACTATTGTTGGAACGGATACTGAAGGAAGGAAGCAGTCTATTTGGCTAGTCTTGGACCATAAAACATGTGGGCAGTGTCTCTCACCCATTGCCATTTTGCCTGAGGCAAAATAAATCACAACTAATCTTTGTTTTAATTGGATTTAACTTCAGTTTTATTAACTCTGACAAGTTTTATTAACAACAGTATGCAGTCACTAATATAATGTAAATGTAAATGGTTATGACGTAGTGTTAAACGGATAAAACCCAAATTAAATGCTCTTATTACCAACATTGTAGGAAAAAAGAGAGGTCAGAAAAATAACTGGAAGAAAATGCAAAAAAAATAATATTTGTTAAAACCCAAAAGTCCAAATTCCTACAGTATTTTTAATAAAAATTTGAGGTTAATTTTTTCTAAAATGATTTTTAATTGAATTGAAAATTTAAAGTTAAATTAAGTTTAATTAAACTATATTAAATTTAAATTTAATTTTATCTATGATAATTTTTAAATTACAAAATAGAATTATTTTATAAACCACAAAGCAGACTATTTCAGTAAAATATCAACACATTCAAATTCTTTAAAATAATATAATAATTGTGACTTTTTCACAGAATATTAATTTATGCAACAAAAAATGCCTATTACTTTTATAAATATAAATATTTCACATATATAAAGAGTTTTCACCATTTAAACCAACCCTAGGTAAATATATTTTAGAAACAAGTAATCACTTCCATATGTTATCTGCTTTGTATTATTTGGATATTTGTGCCATAGTTTTTAACCCACAGCAATAAACATTTAAATGGCAGATGTTTGCTGTTCATCACTGATTATTCTGTGCAAAGAACACGTGAGATTTCTGACATGCCTGAGCCTGTGCCTGACCAACTTGGAAAGGCCACATAGGAATCAAACAGAAAACTTGGCATTTTATTAATGAGTCTGCTACAAAAAACAGACTCACTACACAACATGCTAAATCCAAATATTTATAGTATCCTACTTCATAAAAAAAAGTAAGTTAGTTTTCTATAATAATAGAATGGTATGGAGTTAATTGCTTTTTTAAAAAACTGGACAAGATCCTATAGGATATGGCTTCAATAAGTAATTTGGAATGCTTTTGATATATTTTTTCAGCTTTCTATCCCTAGAATATTTTTCACATGTAAGGCTCAAATTCTTCCTATTTGAGGACTTGTAACTGCTTAAGCAATAACCTGTTAGACAAGTTCCTAAGAAAAAATGTGATACTCAGAATTTTATAAATTTTGACCTAATTTGCACATCCTTAATAATGGCTAAACTCTAATACAAAGTCCAGATATTTAAGAGAAATTATGGTTAAGTGTATTGAAGAATAAAACGTTGATCTGTATCCCTTCCTTTCTATTTTATGCTCTCACCGTATGGTACAAATATTTTCTCATCATCAAAAATCATCTTATTCAAAAGCATATTTATTGCTGTTACCAATCAGTGGCAGAGATTATCTGTACACCAATTTGAATTGATCTAGCTTCTCTCAAACTCTCAGATAACAAATTTGATCTTTATGAAATGTATACTGTCTTGAAGAATGCATAACTAGTCCCTCCACCCAAGTGGAAGCTATACAACACACCTCATTGCTTTATCCTAAATGAAATGCATGTTATTTCTGTGTAATGGTACAACAAACATGCAATTTCACTACACAGTAAAAGCTTAATTACTCTTAAGGTGTGAAAAGGGAGAGGAAGAAGTGGAGGGACATCACTTACTAAAACCAGCTCATTGAGGAAATGTCACCCTTTTCAATTGTGTAGGCTTCAATAAACAACTTTGCTAACTCATGGTCTTACTGAATAAGCAGGAATGCCAAGTTACAGCACTGTTAAAATAAATATTTCCAGTGATTGTAAAAATTGAATTCTCAATGATACAGAAAGCAATTTTACTATAGGGACCCAGGTTTGTAGGAAGAAAGAAAGAAAAAAGACAAACTATCCGGACTAACTCTTCAATGAAGTAAAAATGCCAATGCTAGAATAATCTGTGCTATGTCAACTGGAAGACAAGTACGTTGGGCTATGTTCAAATGTCACTTGCATTTATTGATTACCTGCTATGTGTGGAACTTTCCCATGGGTATCTGATGTAATCCACACTAGATTTTTATAAAGCAGGTACTGTCCCCATGTCTATGAACAGACAAATGATTTTCTTTATATTAAATATTTGGTAAAGTCCACATAACAAAATTATAAAGGAACTGGGATCGCCAGGTGCTAAGCCCAGTATTCACCCAAAATGTTGTTTTGCTCCCATCTGTCATGGCCAGTGAGTAATTCTCAAATCTGAAGAAACTTCTTAAAAATAAATTAATGTGCCCAGTCTTCAGAGTAGACCTTAGAATTCAGTGGAACACGTAGAATTTATATTTTTAGAAAATCTCCAGGTGATTTTCATGTAACCAATCCTTGGTCCATAATCAAAAGTTTACAAATTGCAATCTTTACAAAGCTTTTCACTAGCTTAATAAGCTGATATAATTATTTGCAGTTAGCCTACTTGTATACTCTGACTTATTAGTATACTTATTATTTACAGAAAATTGTCTTTCAAATAAGAAAATACAAATAAAGCATCTTAAGGATATGTAATTTCCATCAAAAAGTATCTTCCTTTTCATGGAAACTACGTTTTAAATTTTTAAAATTAAAATGACCTATTTCCACACAACTGAAACAAGAATACTAATTGCAAATAATTCTCACTTATTTTAAAATGTGAAATAGTATTTGTACCAAACACATAACATTTTTTAAATCTCTCAATTTCTATTTTTTATATAGGTCATTCAGAATTGTCATTAGTTCAGAGATGGATTTTAAATCATACTCAGAATAAAGGCCTCATATACATTTAATACAGGTTAGTAAACTAAGCAATAGTCACAATAATTTTAGAAGAAAGCCTCTATGAAAGGAATAACTAAATACATCTTTACTAGCATTATTTCCACAGGACATATGACATATATACTTTTTTTAATGGTAATAAAATTTGAAATATTGGAATTAATTAAGATGAAAGAGCTTATGTTTATTCATTAAGTCCACAATTACTTGTTGAGGATGCCTTCTGTCTCTGGTGCTGTGCCAGACATACTCAACAAGTAATTGTGTGCTTAATGAATAAATACTAAAACAATTCAAGCTATGTAGAAATGTAACATGATTGTGCAAATTAATTTTCCTTAAATTCAATTTTTACATCTTAATTAATTCCATCACTTAACCTTTTACCATCATTAAAATAGTACATATGTCCTATGGGAACAATGATAGTAGGAAAGAATGAGAATGCATAAAGTAAGTAATATTTACCTTGTACAATTAATGTTAATGAGCTTTGTCATGTTGGCTTCATTTACTAAATCAATAAACCCTATGCAGTAACACTAGACTACCTTATTTGGTATGCTATGATAGGAGATGGACAGGAAACTAGACATTTAATGAAGACATTACTATTCTTAGAAGGAAAAACAGCAAACTTAATTAGGGTAGTTGGCTCCAGCACTCTGGGTGCCTACATAAGCAAACCAAAACCCAACTCAGTGTAAATGGTAATATCCTAGGAAAACCAATCTTATGCTTAACCAATCAAAAACTGCCACTTAACCTCTTACTAGAGACTTTAAAACTACTGTTCTACTCTAACTAATCAAATATTTTCACTGTTTTGTTTCCCAGGACACTTTATAAATGTCTTCCCCTAGCCCCCCACTCCATCCCCTGGTGGCATCCTGAATGGTTTGTTGTTTAGTGCTGCCCAGTTCATGAATTGCTGTCTGCTCAAATAACCTTTTAGAATTGCGATGTGCCAAAGTTTATCTTTTAACACTATATTCTTTCACTTAAATCTCACAGCAACCATTTTTACCTAAGGCATCATTTGAGCCATTTAGCTTATTTCCAAACTGTATATAAAGGTAGAAGTCTGCAGCATGTAAGGTTATTCTGGACTGCTGGACTCCATAGGGAGCCTATGTACAGAATTTACAAAGTGCCTCATTTGGGCAAAAGTATTAGAAATGGGGCCGGCCCGGTGGCGCACTGCTACAGTGCACCGCTTGGGAGCGGGGCGGCATTCCCGCCGAGGGTTCGGATCCCACATACAGACCGGTTCCCGCTCACTGGCTGAGCGAGGGGCGGGCGCAGCACCGAGGGTTGCGATCCCGTTGCCGGTCCCGGTCCGGTACGGGCGCGACACTGAGGGTTGCGGTCCGTTGCCGGACACGAAAAAAAGACAAANGAAAAAAAAAAAAAAAAAAAAAAAAAAAAAGTATTAGAAATGTATGCCCCTCCAGGGAGACAAATGGCATCTCCATGATGAGAGCAATCCCTCAGCACATGATTTGACAAGGGAAGCACCTCCTGGATTCTAGCCCCAACAAACCCATTTACCTTGTGTGTCTTTGGGGCAGTGCACGCACTTGTGCAACTGTGTTGTGTAGCCCTGAGAGTAGTTTTATTTGTCTGAATTATCTAATTTCATTACTGAGTTCAGACTCAACAGCTCTTCATGCAAACCCTAGTAACCAGCAGAGTCTGAGTTTATGGGAGAATAAGGAATTACCCCAAGACATCTATTTCTTAACCCTTTTTAGTGAATGATTTCCAACTTCTGATTTGTTTTGTTTAGCTTCCCCTCTTTAATGAAACACTGGAAAAATGAAATTTTGCTAATAAAAAAAAACTAGTGGAGGAAATAAAAAGACAAAGCTGGAGAAAAAAATATGACCTCATATTTGCTTTTTTTTTTTTTTTTTTTTCTTTTGTCTTTTTTCCGTGTCCAGCAATGGATCGCAACCCTCAGTGTTGCCCCCGTACCGGACCGGGGACCGGCAACGGGATCGCAAGCCTCGGCGTTGCTCCCGCGCCTCGCTCAGCCAGTGAGCGGGAGCCGGTCTGTATGTGGGATCCGAACCCTTGGACGGGAGCGCCGCGGCGCTTCCCAAGCGGCGCACTATCCGGTGCGCCACCGGGCCGGCCCCATATTTGCTTTTTTAATGTGAGTTAATCGGTGGTTTTTTTATAGTGGCGCCAATAAAGCACATATAAAAATGGCAGCTCCAAATTGTGACCTGGTTCCTTAAAAAACGCCAATTAGGAAATTGACTAGCACTGCCAAAACAGAAAACACTTTCTCCTCAAGACTAGGACATCTGGGTGACAAATGTGTCCAGTTGCTAAACTACTGTGTGGGCCCCTTAGTTGCTCACTTTTACTAAAAAGAAATTAACTAAGCACAATATAATAGTTCCAAGCCCATTAGGAAAGTTTCTTGGGAATTTAAATAAATTAGCTGTGATTAGAGCTAATGAAATCTCTAAGAGCAGAAGATTTAATTGCAAAAGTTGTTCAGATAAGGTGCCTAATAATTTGTACAGGAAATTAAATAAATGTCCAAGTGTATCAAAGTTAGACTTAAATTAAAATTCCAAAAACGTCAACTTATATTTTCAGATATTTTGACCCACTGTTTAAAATAAAACATTAGTATTACATAATTATCACTATTTCTGTAATTTGAGGCAAGGTTACAGACAGAAGTAAAAGGGAAATAAGTAAAAAAATGCAAAGAGGAAAATATATTGAGTTAGGACAACTCAAAATGTTAAAACATTAGGATATAGTTGATAAACACACTTTAACATACATGTGATATCTAAATTCAAATGAGAGTTAAAATAATCTGCTAGCATAAGTTTTTGTCTGTCTGTTTGTTTGCTTTTTTATTGTTGTGGCTACAAAGAACTGTGCTTATCCCTATCTGATGAATAACATATTTTGGAGAATAGAATTGACCAGGAAATAAAATCAGAAAAGAAAAATCCAATGTTTGAAAATAGTAACCCCCCCACCCCACGCACACAAACTAAAGCAGGACAATACAGTATATTCAGATGTATTCAGCCCTCCCATTTAATATAGTAATGTTATTTATGTTAATTTGTTATAGATACTAGCCTTTTATGTGTAATGTGGGGGGACACTTTGAGGGAAAAACTCTTTCAATTGGTGCAACAAGTTTACTGTAAATGCCTATTTCTTTCTTTTTTAAAATTTTCTTTGCCATTTGCTGCATCTTAAGAAAAAAAAATTAAGTTAAAATTTAAAAATGTAACAGTGCTACAGAGCAGCTGAAGTACAATATTCATTTCAAGCTCATAATTACTTTGAGCCACTGGTTTAATAACATGATTTATTCTTACACACATAAACTGATATTAAAAACCATGCTTACCTCTATAAAGCAATATAGCACATATTTTTTGTGCTAAACAAAATGCCTTATATCTAGAAAGAGATTTTCTAAAACATTTTCATATTAAACCACTCAATTTGTCTTGGCTAATAATAATGGCAATTCTCATGACATATGTTTGTGTTTTATTCTATAGTATGCCTCAATCTGCAGATGATTAGAAAAAATTAAAATGAATAAAATAATGACTGAAAAATAAATAAAGCATTAGGATCAGAAAGATGAATGCAGAAAAGAAAAAATATAGAGAAAAAAGATTAACAAAAAAAATAAGCAAGTCATAAGAAACTATATGTTCAAGAACAGTTGAATTTCAAATTGGATTGTGCTTCCTAGAAGGTAAAATAGTCAGTTTTACAGTTCTCACTGTCAGAAATTGGAAAACTCGCCAGGGGATGCAGGGATTTTCTTAGTGTTAATTTTCAAAATAAAACCAGTATAAGGTTTTATATTAGAGAAGAGAGAGACTGGGACAAGTGACTAAAGTCCTCAGCAATCTTATTATGTCAAATGTAGTAGTTTACTGTGGCTGAATGTTTTAGCTTCCCACCATAAAGCCAAGAATATAAATAAGGGTATTATTTTTCAAAAAATTATTGTAATGTGTACTAGCTTGCAGTCTTCAAATGGTCTGGCTTGGACTAAGGATAGCATTCAAGAACATGAATTTATTTTTAAAATGCATATGATTTAGTCAGTTTTCTAAAAAAACAAAAAAAGAAGAAAGAAAAGAACACTTCTCTTATGTTGTATATTCAAGGAAATCTGGAAAGTAAATAGTTTAAGAGCTTGAAAGCTCTCAAAAAGGAAGTTTGAGATTTTGGTTTAGGATGAATACATTAGAAATCAGATCATTATATAAGGTGTGATCTTTTTCAAAATGTTCAGAGAAACCTTCTCCTAGCAGTATATTTCTAATAATTTGGGGGGAAAAAACAAACAAAAAAAAACAATCCCACACTAAATGTTTGTTTAATACATGGATCAACTGATGAAAGAGTAAGGATCAGATGCCCTAAAAGATAAAAAAATAAAAATAAGAAAGATTTTACCCAACAAGGACTGTGGTAAATAAATTCATGATGGTACCTGCCCATCTGACTATGGTAAAAGCCTACTTATACATAGCTGTAACAAAAACTAGAGTCCAAGCATAAGTAAGATCAGACAGATATCTCCAACCACCAGAAAAAAACAAAACAAACAAACAAACAAAAAACAGGATTCTATAGGACTTAACCAATAGCAGCATGGGGGAAAAAACAAAATTCTCACCTGATATAATTCCTAAGGACAAGCCTACTATCTCAGTAACTTAAAAATCCCTAAGCAGAAAATTTAGATTAATGTCATGCTGTCTGGGGAGTGCCCACAGGTATTTGGAAGAAGCAAATATAAATTCATTCTATAAGTTTATGTGTTAAAAATAACCTCAAAGACTTCTCATATGAAAATTCCAATTAAAAGGAGCTTACCTGACTTTAAACTGTACTACAAAGCTATAATAACCAAAAAAAGCATGGTACTGGCATAAAAACAGACACAGGATCAACGGAATAGAACAGAGAACCCAGAAACCAGCCCATACACCTACAGGTCATCTGATCTTTGACAAAAGCACCAAGTCTATACACTGGGGAAGAGACTGCCTCTTCACTAATGGTGCTGGGAAAACTGGATATTCATATGTAGGAAAATGAAACTAGACCCTCACTATATACCAAAATCAACTCAAAATGGATTAAAGAATTAAATATATATACTGAAACAATATAACTCCTTAAAGAAAACATAGGGGAAATACTCCAAGAAGTAGGATTGGGTAAAGACTTCATGAATATGACACCCGAAGCACAGGTAACCAAACGAAAAATAAACAAATGGGATTATATCAAACTAAAAAGCTTCTGCATAGTAAAAGAAACAATCAACAGAGTGAAAAGACAACCAACAGAGTGGGAAAAAATATTTGCAAAATATACATCTGACAAAGGATTAATATCCAGAATATACGAGGAACTCAAATGACTTTACAGCAGAAAAACAGATAACCCAATTTAAAAATGGGCAACTGAGCTGAATAGGCATTTCTCAAAGGAGGATAAACAAATGGCCAACCAACAGATACATGAAAAAGTGTTCAACATCACTCAGCATTTGGGAAATGCAAATCAAAACTACTATGAGATGCCATCTCACTCCAGTTAGGATGGCTAATATCAAAAAATCTGAGAACAATAAATGCTGATGAGGTTGTGGAGCAAAAGGAACTCTCATACACTGTTGGTGGGACTGCAAAATGGTGCAACCTTTATGGAAAATTTTATGGAGGTTCCTCAAGCAATTACAGATAGGTCTACCATATGACCCAGCTATTCCACTGTTGAGAATATATTCAGATGCATGGAAATCATGCTGAAGGGATACCTGTACTCCCATGTTTATTGAAGCACTATTTACAATAGGCAAGAGTTGGAACCACCCCAAGTGTCCATCATCAGATGAGTGGATACAGAAAATGTGGTATATCTACACAATGCAATACTACTCTGTTATAAAAAAGAATGAAATACTCCCATTCACAGCAACATGGATGGACTTAGAGAACATTACAATAAGTGAAACAAGTCAGGCACAGAAAGAGAAATACCACATATTCTCACTTACTTGTGGGAGCTAAAAATAAATAAATAAATAAATATACAAACAAAGAAATGGTGGTGGGGAGAAGACACAACAATCACAACAATTTCTTGAACTTGTTAAGACAAGTGAACAGATATAGTGTAGTTGTGGGGGGAGGGGAAAGAGGGAGGGAGGGAAGAGGATTGGGTAAGGGGACACAAAAATCAACTACAATGTATATTGAGGAGTTAAAATAAAATATATTTTTAAAAGGAGCTTACAATTTAAAAATATCAAAACACATCAGGAAACATGTCATCATCAGTAAGAGTTGGCATAAACACACAAATTTGGTAGAGATACAGATGTCAGTATATACCGGTAAGACATTCACATTCAACTCACTAGAAAGTATAACATTTCAAAGTTGATGGAACTCAATAATACTTCTTCAAAAGCCAGACTGATGAAATTACAGGAAAAAGACACTTATCTGCCCCTCTAGTAGCAGATTTTACCATTTTTCTTAGTAATTAATACATCAAGAAAATCTTTTAAAAATCAGGACAGGCACATGAGATTTGAATAACAGATTTTTACAAAGAATGCAATGGATATATACATATATATGAATATATATATATATATGAGTATATATATTCACGTATATACATAAAATATTTACAAAAATGGCAACATAATAGCAATGCATAATTACAGTGCAATCCACATGCTTTGTGTATAACACATGTCAGAAAGCAGAAACAAAGAGTAATGAGAAAATGATTCAAATATATTTTTCACTCCTTAGAAATATCAGTCCTAAATATCTCAGTCCTAAAGAAAATCCCATATAGCAAAACTTGTGCAAGGCAGGTACGACTGTATGTACATAGAGAAAAATTTGTAACATTCTTATGTTAGAAAAGTAGAAAGAATTAAATATTTGAGCCAAATATCCAAAACTGGAAATTAGTAAAAATGCAATAGAATGAGCACAGATGTTAAAAAAAAGATACAATTAAGAATAGAAATTAATGTAGAAAACAATGTTGGACTAGAAAAAGAAAAATAATAATTCATGATTTATTTCTTGCATAGTCTGAAAGCAAAATCATGAGCTTTACTTTTTTCTCTTGTACTTTTCTGTAAATATTTTTTTAAATGGTCAAGTAGTATGTTTAAAGTAGTATTACACAGTAGTTGATTATTAACATTGCAATTACATACACCTTCCAAAGTTAAATACATATTTATTGTTATTTTGGAGGATCCTCAAAACTGAATTTGGTTTATAATAAAGTGAAATCATAATTTGAAATAAAGTTATATCATTTTTGTATGGCATAGAATACTGAAAAATTAATTTCTTCTGAGTTTGTTTTATGATATAACCCCCAAATTTTCTTTATCTGTAATTGAAAAATAAAAACCAAACCACTTTATATTTCTCTTTGCATACATTTTGTAGCTCTCCTTACCAATGAAAACAGAATAGATATTATATTATTAACTCATTTTAAGTGTCTAAATGCACAGATCATTGAGAAAAATACAGTGTTATATCTTTGATGTTTTATATTTAATTTCATTTACCTTCTGGCACTTAAATGGCAAGAGAAACAAATTTCATGATCATCCCAGTCTGAATTACTCCCATATTTATAGTTAATGCCATTTAAACTCTTTATAAAAATTGCTTTCTCTGGGGCCAGCCCGGTGGCGCACTGCTACAGTGCGCCACTTGGGAGCGTGGTGGTGCTCCCGCCGAGGGTTCGGATCCCACATACAGACCAGTTCCCGCTCACTGGCTGAGCGAGGTGTGGGAGCAACACTGAGGGTTGCGATCCGTTGCCGGTCACAAAGAAAGACAAAAAGGAAAAAAAAAAAATTGCTTTCTCTAATAACATACTACTTTCAAAATACCCAGCAAAATAAGTGCAGTTATAAAACGATACTTCGAAAAGTTCATGGAAAAATAGAGTTAAAACACAATATGAACCTTTCCATGAGCTTCTTGAAGTACTCTTATATTCCATCTTACTACTAATTTACAAGATGGTTTCATCAATCATGAGATGATAAAAGACAAAAAAGGTGAATGATGTGAAGTAAAATCCACTAAAAAGCTATATGTTTGGATAATGATAGAGCAATTCCTTTTCAATGAATTTCATAGTTTATAAAGTTACTCTTGAAACACGAGCAATTGAAGAGGGAGAAGACTTGAGATAGGAGTTTTGTCCCCGGTCTCTGGAGATAATAAGGTGGTGTTGAAGACAGTTTCACGGATGTGCAATCTGTGCAAAGCACAGGGTCACGCGCTCTGGAAGATTCTGTGCTTTGTTTAACGTTTTGCTGTGTCAGTAGTATAGTTCTTACTCACTTTTGAAAAGGGAGCCTCATATTTTATTTCTGCACTGGGCCCCACAAGTTATGTAGCTGTTCCTGGTTGGACTTGAACTCTAATCATAATTCTACAATTTACTGTGAAAAAACAGGTAAGTTACTTATATTCTTTGACTCTCGATATGCTTTTTAAGAAATGAACCAAATTTATACTCTTAATCTCCCTTGTAACTGTGATTCTCCAAGGTTATCTTATAGAATAAATTTGCATCAATTTTCTTTCATTCCTCTATGTTAATAATTTGAATATTTTGTCAACCTGCCACTAGAATTTAAATAAATGTAAATTCCAAAGTAAGTTATACAGATTTCTCACTCAGCATTAAATTAAAAAAAAAAAAAAAGTTTGATAAATTGTTCTCATACTTTACCCAATCTTTTGAAATCACTTTATGGAACTGAATGGTTACGAATCCCTTAGCTAAATGCTATGTATATCTTTATTATACTCTTAAAATGCACACGTACATGCATGCATGTATGTGCATGTCCACGCATACATGCATACACACATACACACACACACAACTGTGGTGCCTTTAAGACATATTTGGTCTATCTATAACTTTCAATCTTTTCATAAAGATTTTTTTTTTATTGCATTCAAGGGATGGCTGCTACTGGGACTTTTTAGAAACTGAGTTATAGCCTAAAACAAACAAACAAAAATGATCCGGGTTTTGCTCCTGGTGAAAATAGACAGATCAAAAAATCACTAAAGAAAAGAGTAACTAAAATGTATTATCTAGATTTGATTAATCATGTGATGATCCCTTTAAATTATCCCCACAAAAATAAAGTTATGTTAACTAGGTAAATGCCCTCACTCAGTGATAATTACAAAGAGAAAACTTAAAAATTATCATAAACCTAAAATAATGGCTATGTACAAAAGCCCAGAAAATTTCAATAAGTTATACACATAAGCTAGAAAATTTAACAATGCTTAGGATTTTCTTAGGAAATTATGTAAGTTCATAGGAATTTGCCTTAATGAAAAACTGTCCTACAAAAAGATGGATTCAAACGTTACTGTTAAAGATCTTTGAAGCTACCCTGATACATGTCACCTTAAGGCTTTATTGGTGAAACAATGGCTGCCATAATAGAGAAATGATTGATGTAGAAATTGCTTTTTTCGTATTTCCACTCATTTTCCTTTTTTTTCCTGTTTTCCTTTTTTTCTTTCCAACATGTCTGATCTTGGCCACGAATATATATCCTCAAAAAAAAAAAAATCCCTACTTGGTCAATAAATAAGTTACAGATACTTAAAAGAAAAGTTACTGTGAGAAATACAGAAAAAAATACATATGCCCATTGAAAAAAATCATATAGTTTGCTTCTTCTTTTCCTGATTGATAAAATTCATAGGTACATTCTCCGGTAGCTATCACTGACTGTAACTGGATTTTTTAAATAACAATAATAGTAGTAGTAATAATAATTAAAATTAAAGAGGATAATCACCATAAGCAGATTTTCTAAATAAAATAGTTGAATGCAAATATAGCAAACATTGCTAATATTGCCAATATCAAACAAAACACTTCACAGAACCTGTTATAGATCATTTTAAAACTAAGATTCCATTGGAATTCTTAGGCTCACTCTGCATCAGTGTACATCTGGGTTATTCTTTCCTTTAAGCAGGTGGAAGCAAACTCTGGCCCACAAGCCAAATCTGGCCCTCTTCCTGTTTTTGTAAATAGTTTCATTGCAACACAGCCACATTCACTTGTTTTGGTATTTGTCGCTTATCTTTGCTTCCACAGAGATGAGTGCCTGAGCTTAACAGTTGGGACATATCTCATATGGGCCACAAAGACTAAAATATTTACCATTTAACCCCTTATGAAAAAAAACTTAGTGTCCACTGCTTTATAGCAAAATATCTTGAAAGAAATATTTATATTTTCTGTACCAATATTTCTTCTCCTACTGTCTCCTAAATCCTCTCCAATCAAGTTTTGCCCCCAACACTTCACGGGAACTGTTTTTTTCAAGATCATCAGTGACTTCAAGTTGCTAAAGGCAAAGGCCAATTAATTATTAGTGTTTAACTTGTTCATGTATATCAGCAGCATTTAACATAACTGAGCATTCTCTCCTGGGAACAATGTTTCACTTGCCTTCCATGATGTCACAGCTGCTTGGATTTCTTTGCGCCTCTGGGGCTGGTCCTCCTTAGCTGATTTTCTAGTTGCCTCTGTTTCCTTAATTTCAGAATTTTTGAGTACCCCAAAGTTAGGTCCTTGAACCTCTTCTTTTTTCATTCCTTTGATGATTTCACTTAGTCACATGGTTTTACATAGTATCCATAAGCTGAAAGCTCACTATTTTTGTATCTCCATCGCAGACTCTGCCCCAGAACTTCATTTATTCATCTGCCTCGTGCACATCTTCACTTGAATGTCTAATAAAGAGTCCAAACTTCAGATGTCCAAAAGTGAGTTCCTGACTCCTGCTCTTATCTACAAACCTGCTCCTTCCACAGTCTTCCTACATGCCAGTAAAGGCAGCTTCATTCTTCCAGTTGCCAGGCCAATGTTGATAACGTCAACCTTGACTGCACTCCTCACAGGCACATCTGGTCCGCTAACACATCCTGGTGGCCTCCACAGTGTGCACAGAATCTGTCCACCTTTCACCACCGCCCACTGGTCTAAGGCACCAGCAGCTCTCAGTTGGATTACAATGTAACTTTTTTCCCTATTTCTGTCCTGGTCCTATTCCAGCCAGTTTTCCACAGTCATCATAGAAATATTGTTGGAACTATATCAGATCCTTTTACTCTTCTGCTGAGAAATCTCCATTTTACTAAAAGTAAGATGATGCTCCTACTGTGACCAGAACAAACAGGAACCCTGTGTGATCTGGTCATTAACCCACTAACTATTCGATCTTAGCTCCTACCCTCCCTGTGTACACCTACCAGCAGCCACACCGTCCTCTACAACCTGTTCCTTGGGCAATTTAGACATAGTCACAATTCAGCGACGTTTTGCTTGCTGGTCCCTCTGCTTAGAACGTTCTTCGTCAGATATTTTCCTGATTCGCTTCCTCATTTCTGTCTGATCTTTTCTTGAATGTCATCTTCTCAGTAGTCCTCCCTGGTTAACCAATCTAAAGTAGCAGCTCTCTCTCTGTTTTGCTTTTCCTTATTTATTTATTTGATTTTTTAAATCTTTTTCCACCACTAGAATTAAACACTATGAGGAAAGACATTTTTGCTTATTTTGAAAACCACTGTTAAATCCAGTATCTTTAACACAATTTAAATGTAGAAGAGACACAATAAATATTTCTTCAAAGAGTGAAAGTATTGTCTTCCTAAGGAAAATGAAATCATTTTCAAAAGTATGTATTTCTCAAATAATAATTGAAGTTATTTCTTCCATGTTTTCTACGAAATAAAAAATAGATGTGGAATTTTAAAAAGTTATTAAGGAAGTGTTTACATTCATAATAAAACAGTGACTATAATTAAATATAGTAATTTTCTCAATATGCTGAAATGCTTTTATACACGTGTTTATGCATACTATGCTTTCTGTGAGTACAGTATGTGTATTATGTGTATATACGAGGGCAGTTCAAAAAGTTCATGGAAAATACAATTAAAAGATAATAGGAACTTTTCAATGAACGTTTTGGGAAAAAAAAGTAATAAATATATTTATTAATTCCCTCACTAAAATGGGAAGATACGTATATACACATGTATATGTGTTTATATGTATATCATATGAGTGTACACACATGTAGTTCAGTGTGTAAGACTGGAACTAAAATTTATTGCTCTTCCAAGGTGGTAAACATAGACTCGACTGTAATTTAATCTCTGAATAATCCAGTTACCAATTTGATAGAAAGCAGGACCAGAATTCAAATCTATATCACTCGGACTGCAAATTTCAAGCTCCTCACCTTTATTCCATTGTTTGTTTCTTTTGTATGTTTATTTTGCCAGCTGGGTTCAGAAGAAATACATGAACATTAAGTCAAAAATAGGATCTAATCACCATAAAGAGGCAGTTTTTTTGTAAATCTGTACTTCCATTATCATTTTGTTTAAACCACTTAATTTCGAGGTAATATAATAGTGATAAATGTTTACTGTTTAGTCATGTGTTCATTCTATCTGCAAGTTTATAGAAAAAAAAGAAGAAATAGAGGAAAACAGAAAGAGAGAGAGAGAGAGAAATTCGCTCTAACTTTCTTTTTCTCTTCATTCTATAACTGCTTCTGCACACCATGAGTCACATTCTCAAATGCCTCCTTTACTGAGGACGGTTACTGATGGTGGGCAATAAGATGACTGGTGGCTTGGAGGTGTGCTAGTGTGGTGATGACTGTGGTCATTGTGGCAGAACAAAGGACACCATATGAACCAGTTGATATAGGTTTAAAAAAAATCTAAGTGATTCTACTTCTAATTGAATTTTTTTTCTTTTTTCTGTTCTTTTTTTTTCAATTCTATTTATATTTATTTTTCGTGGCATACAGTGTATTCTTTCAATATATGCATATAATACACAATGATTCACTTAGGGTAGATAGCATAGTGTTGTACCCCTTAGTTCACCATTTATCCTCCCTCCCACGCCCATACCCTGCCAACCCCTCTGGTAACCATTATTCTACTCTCCACTTCTATTAGAACTACCCTTTTCTTTTTTTCTGTTTTTTTTTTCTTTTTTTAAGATTTCGCATATGAGCAAGACCATGTGGTATTTGTATTTCTGTGCCTGACTTGCTTCACTTAACATGATGGTTTCCAGCTCCATCCATGCTGCTGCAAATGATAGGATAGCACTCCTTTTTTATAGCTCAGTAGTATTCCACTGTGTCTTTATGCTAAAGTTTTTAATCCATTCGTCTGTTGATGGGCATTTCTGTTGACTCTACCTCTCAGCTATTGTGAATAGTGCTGCAACGAACATGGGAATGCAGGTGTCCTTTTGATTTATTAATTTCATTTCCTTTGGGTATATACTAGTGGGATAGCTGAATCTAAAGGCAGATCTATTTTTAGTTCTTTGAAGAACCTCCATGCAGTTTTCCGCAACAGCTGTACCAATTTACGCTCCCACCAATAATGTAGGAGAGTTCTGTCTTCTCTACATCCTTGTCAGCATTTATTTTCTGTATTGCTAATAGCCATGCTAATTAGGATGAGATGATATCTCATTGAGGTTTTAATTTGCATTTCATTATGATTCATGATTTTGAGCATTTTTTCATGTGCTTTTTGGCCATTTGTATGACTTCTTTCGAGAAATGTCTACTCATGTCCTTTGCCCATTTTTTAAAATTGGATTATTTGTTTTCTTGCTGTTGAGTTGTTTGAATTCCTATATATTCTAGATATTAGCCTCTTGTCTGATGAGTACTTTGCAAACACTTTCTCCCATTCTGTAGCATGTCTCTTCACTTTGTTGATAATGTCCCTTGCTGTGTAAAAACCTTTTAGTTTGATGAAGTCCCATTTGTGTATTTTTGCTTTAGTTGCCTTTGCAGTCACACTCAAAAATTGCTGCCCACTCCCATTATGTGTAGCATTTCCCCTATGTTTTCTTCTAGTCGTTTCACAGTTTTGTGTCTTAAATTTAGGTCTTTAATCTATTTTGAGTTGATTGTGTATGGTGAGAAATAGGGTCCAGTTTCAATCTTCTGCATGCAGGTATTTAATTTTCCCAATACCAATGTATATTATTGGTAACTTTGTTGAAAATCAGTTGTCTGTAAGTGTGTGGGTTTATTTGGGGGTTCTATATTCTCTTCCATTGGTCTATCTGTCTACTTTTATGCCAGTACCATGTTGTTTTGGTGACTATAGCTCTATAGTCTATTTTGAGGTCAGGGAGTGCCTCCAAATTTGTTCTTTTTGTTCAAGATTGCTTTAGCTTTATGGGGTCTTTTGTTTTAAAGAACTTGACTGCAGTTGTGAGAACACATATTTAAAACTATTAATTAATTTCTTCTGAGTCAACAAAGACACTTTCTTAATCTCTATCAAAAGAAAGCACAAAACTAGAAAATTAAACAGATATTTATTTCATTCTTTCATGTATAAAGACTTAGGACAGGAAGCAAGTTCAGAACACACCAAATTCTCTTTATATATTATACTTTATATATTTATATAGTGTGTCTATGTGTATATATATGTATATGTTATATACACTTATATGTTTGTATATTATATGTATGATATACATATATACATATACACTTGCCTCTCTGTATCCACAGATTTTGCATGTTGGATTCAACAAACCATGAATTGAAAACTTTGGGGAAAAAAAAAAACAATAAAAATAACAATACAATAATAAAAATAATACAAATAAAAATATTATAGTATAAAAACTATTTAAATAGCATTTACATTTTAATTGGTATTATAAATAATCTAGAGATGACTTACAGCGTGCAAGAGGATGTGCTTAGGTTATGTGCAAATACTATGCCATTTTATGTCAGGGACTTGATCATCTACAGATTTTGTTATCTTGGGGAGGAGAGAAGAGGTTTCTGGAACCAATCCTCTGTGGATACCAAGGGACTACTGCATATATAATACATAATTTTCTAATTGAAACAAAAATTATTCAGGAAAAATTCTCTCCAGGACATTCTATTAATATAATTGTAGTGTTTCCTTCTCTTTTCATTTTTATAAGTTTTTACTGCCCTTACAACAATACTCAGGTCATTGAAGCATAATATGATAGGTACCCATTCTGACTGTATTCAAGGACTAATGTTTAAGAAAAATGAATAAGCTAGGGCAATGAATATTTTATTCACACTTTTGATGTTAAAGAACCGTTGCTTAAAGTCAATGAATTCTCAAAAGAACTATATATCAACTAAATTATGACATAAAATGGGAATTTGAGAAAAATGTGTCTTGTCTTTAGTAATCATCCTAAAGCTAAATTTGTGTAGAAGAAAGACTTCCCAGAGTTTGACCCTGAACATTTTGTCCTGTTACATTACTTAGGGATAAGAGATTGGAAACAATACTAAAGAGAAGGCAAGGTGGAAATATGTGTGTGTGTATATACATATTCTAATTATTTTTTTCTATTATAAAATCACTCAAATATAAAAATTTAGAGTGAATAATACAATCTTTATTGAGTTTTGGGGGTATATGACAACATCCTAATAAGTTATCATATTACTATATTTACTTACAATAATTTTTAATAAAATGAAGCATAAGATAGAGCTGAAATCCATATTGTTCTCAAAAAAGCCCATGTCTCTTCTTATACTTGAGAGGCAATCGCTATTCTAAAATTAGTTTGTATTTTTGAATTTGATGATTATACAGAATAAGTAAATTCAGAGTAAGGATAAAATAAAGACTAAGTTTCTTTACCACCTACAGACCATTGGTGAAAAAGTTATAACTAAAATGATATAATTTAATAAAAAGAAAAATGAATCCAAGGAAAGCAGTGAAAAGCAAAAGGCCTGGGGGAGGAAACACAAATTGGTAAAAGTGTGAAGGAAAATTTAGTGTACATTTTCCTAAAATCAATATTAGTAATGTCTATAGCTGTATTTTAAAAAAAAAGGTGGAGTAAAACTTTGGATAATGATTTCAAGGGAAATAGAGAAGGGGTGTTTTAGGGGAAGTTAATATAAACATTAACTATTCATAGAACACTCCTTGTCTTACTTAAAAAGAAGACAGAGATATTCAAAAGATTAAGACTTTATCAGAATAATTTACAGTTAAGGAATTACTTAAAGATGTATAGGCAATTGCTGAAAAATTAGAAATGTCATAATAACTTCAAAACCAGCAAGAAAAAAATGAAATATTTATTTTTGTTTTTTCACTTGTCAAAGTTAAAAATTATGTTTACACAGGAAGATTAAAAATAAAAAGTAGAAAAAATGTACCTTGTGCAAGGTACTTTAAGAAGTTGCTCTTCTATGTACCTATATCAGAAAAAGAATAAATTTCAGAATAAAAATGTTGTTATGATAAATAGAGGTACAGCATTGGTCAACCAGGAAAATATAGCAATTATGTACCTGCTTCCCCCTGGCCCCGTACTCAAACAATTGAAAAAGAAAAAAATTATTATATTCACAGATTTTAATACATATCTATCAGAAATTGGAAAGTTAAACATGCAAAATATTAATAAAGGTATAGAGGAGTTACACTATAATACAATCAGCAAACTTGATTTAATATACAAACCTGCACTAGTATGATTTTTTGTTTAAGACAAACTAATTCAGAAATAAAGAATAAAAAACAGTTAAATAAGCAAATACACCACTTGTAAACTGAAAAAATACTGTCATCTGACATCTGCCGAAAAGAAAAAAAACTGTTGACTATTATAAATACGAATTAACAAATAACAAAGAAAGTGTTAAACTTCAAAACTTAAAGGATTCACTAATCATAAAGGGAAAATCTGATTAACTGAACTTTATTAAAATCAAAGTTTGTTGTTCATCAGAAAATGCCACTGAGATATTAAATACTCCCAAGCCATAGCCTGGGAGTAAATATTTTAAATGCACATATCTGGAAAGTGACTTTTAAACAGAATATATAAAAAAAACCCATACAAGTAAATAACAAAAAGAAAAATGAATCAAATTATATAAATAAAATTTATAATAAAAATATCTGAACAGACATTTCACCAAAGAAGATATACAAATAGTTAATAAGCACATGAAAAAAATGCTCAACATCTTTACTTATGAAAGTTAAAAAAATTTAAGCCACAATTAGATTCCATCTGAATACTCACTAGAAGAGCAAAAATTAAGATAGTTTCACAATACCGAATGTTACAGAAGATATGTAATAAGTGAAGCCATTGCTGCTGGGAAGCTGAATGGCACAAGAACTTTGGAAAATTGTTTGGCAGTATCTTATAAAATTACATGATGATCCCGAAACTTTACTTGCAGGTATTTCACAAGAGAAATGAAAGGATATGTTTATAAAAAGATTTATACAAGAATGCTCATTTTAGCTTCATTCATAATGGCCCACAACTGGAAAAAATTCACACGCCTATCAACTGGTGAATAAGCAGTTTGTGTTATGTTTATATAATAAAATATTAATCAGCAATCAAAATGAATAAACTAGCATGCAACAGCATGAATGAACGTCGGAAACACTGCATTAAACAAAAGAAGCCAAACACAACATATTGACTACTTGGTGATTTTATTTATGTAAAGTCCAAGAATAAGCAAAATTAATCTATGGTGATAAAAATCAGAAATTTACTTCTGCAGTGGGTGGAGATGTCTGGAAAGAGGCATTGTAGGGCTTTCTGGGATGATAAATATGTTCTTTATGTTCATGCAGGTATATACAATGGTCAAAACTCCTTGAACTTAACATTTAAATTCTGTGTATTTTATTTTGTGGAAAATTTCCCTAAAAAAATTAACAGGATTTATCCAATAAAAACAATAAATTTATAACCTTACTACATTTATTCAAAAGAATAAGAAGAAAAAAAAACTAAAAAGTTACTCATTCATTTGAACATGGAAGAAAAAATACCAAGAGAGTAGAACCAAGACAGTTGAGAGAAAGAGCATAATAAGGACAAGAGCCAAAAATTAATGGAATTTTTAAAAAATGTTTTTAGCAATAATTACCAAATAAATAACTGATTTTAGAGAAGTTATTAACTAAAATAAAAAAGCCATAAGAAACTAATTATTAGTAGTGAAAGAGGATATTTTAGTAGACATTTGATATATGGAGAGAATAAACCATGTTAAGCCTGTAAATTTAAACACTGATAAAGAAAAATTTTTAGAAAAATGTGTAATAAAAATCAACACAAAAAGAATAGTATAAAACATGTAACTAACTAAATGAGTAGAGAAAGCCATTAGATAAAATTCAGCAAAGTTATGTTTCATGCACTGAGTTTCACAAAAGAGATAACAAGCTCTGAGAAATTAAGTTCTCACCAGACAACACAACAGAGAGAAAATAGTTGAATTGTTGTGGTAAGCAGCAACAGCTTACCACATTCTAAAGCAACAGGGCATGCTTCAGACTTGAGCCACGATCATTTTTAGAACTAATTTTATAGAAGGTGTTTGAGTGTTAAACGCTACCGTGTTAATCTGCTTGGTATGTTCCTTTCAGGCTAAGTCAGTTCCTTTGAGTAACCTAGTTTAGTGACCTGGTTTTACAACGGTACTGTGCAATTTGGACACTAGGCAAATCAAGGCTTCAAGGAAGAAATTTAATGTTTAAAATTCATATTATTTGACACATTAATCTCCTGTAAGAAAACCATCCTATCAAGTTGTTTACTTGTAAGAGAAACTAATATGAGATGTCTAGCTGCTTAAGCACTACCACCACCAAATCAGCATTTTTCTCCCAAAGTTTGATTTCTAATGCAATATGCCCAATACATGAAGTAGCCCTACCAAGTCACAACAAACCCTAATGACTGCCCGGCAAAACTTGGCTGGCACACACATAGAGATCAGATAAATGAACCTTTCAGTATTTACTCTTCAATCAGTATGATACTATTGTGGACTGAATTGTGTACCCCAAAATTCACATGTTGAAGTCATAACACCTAATGTGACTGTAGTTAGAGATAGGGTCTTCATAGAGGTAATTAAGTTTAAATGAAGTCATAAGGGTGGAGGCCTAATCCAATATTACTGCATTCACGAAAGAAAAGAGACAGATGGGTGCACAACCTGTAAGTCAAGTAAAGATGCCTCACCAGAATCCAGCCCTGCTGGCACCTTGATCTTTGACTACTAGCCTCTAGAACTATTAAAAAATATATATTTCTGCTGTTTAAGCCACCTTGTCTCTGGCATTTTGTTATGGCAGCCCTTACAGACTAATACAGATTTATGTGCAAAACAAGGCTACAATACTCACCACTCCGGTTGAAATAAATAGTGTCTTTTCAACTTTTCAGACAAGTTTCAATCCTGGATCATTGTCACATGAAGAAAGTCTTTTTTGACATCAGTGCCACAAGAAGCTTTATGCTCCAACTGGCATATTCCTTTATTTGTTTAGTACTTGAATGCACACTCATTTGATAAAACAATATAGATCTAGAGATCAACAAACGGAAAAAATAAAGCTAAACTGCTTAAATAATCTTACTCCAAATGGCAGAAACAAAGTTCTGCAAAGAAAAAGAGGCGTATATATGTTTGTATGCATACTTGGAAGCAGTGAGGGGACAGGACAGGTGTAAGATTAAACACAAATTAGTTAACTTACTTATAATTCTAAAATGCAATTTCTTTTTGCACGTTCTGACTAATTTATTCCTTTTCCCACACTTAAATTTATGTTTTGACAATTCCTCAAAACCTGGCCAGTTATTCTGCAACACAAGACAGTGGACTCAGAGTAAGGGAATCAGGAACAACATACAAGCTTGAAACAATGTCGTCAACATTCTGCTTGAGGGAAGGAGAACATGGGTGATAGGAACTGGAAAGTGTCACTGTGACCCTTTTTTCAGATCATCATTGTGACAGCAGGGACTGTGGCCAACATGCTCACCACTGCATCTCTATTACCTAAGACTTCTACCTATCTTGAGGAAGAAGATCAACAAATATTTGTTGAATTGGACATAAACCAATGTTAAAAACAATTAACAATTATATTTCCCAACTAACGAAGTAGATAAATATTTTTCTTGTTACTGTTCATTTCTATAATATTTGTAGAAATGCAATTTCACTAACCTTTTTAATCACATCTTCTCTACCCTGTCTTTGCTCTGTTTGGAAAACTCCTTCTATCTGTACTTTTCCAGCATTTCATTTTTGTGTATATAGGACAGATTTTGTCAAGATTACATATTTCCATTTTCTGTTACTTCTGGTTCAATCTCTTATTAAATTCTACTTCCTATCAAATCTCTAATATCACTTCTTTTTTTAAATGCTTAGCCAGTCTGAGTACCATTTTTTCTCCAACGTACCCTTCCACCGAATAGTCTCCCTTATCTTTCTCCTCAATGAATGTAGAAGATCTCTGGCTCATTATCATGGTAATAACTTTACATGTCGCATATCATGACTATTCCACTCCATATCGTTAACATGAAATTTGACACTAAAATGGAGTAAATGTGGTTAAGGAAATGAAGAATTAAAATGAATCTCAAGCACAACTAGGATTCAAGTAGAACGAGTGGAGCCTTTCTTTAGAAGTAATATTGCTTCTGATCTCAGGCTTACTACTGGCAGCACCACTGTCTACTCTGGTTATTTGAGTGACAACAGAATTTAAGTCCCTTCTACATTGCCCTCTCACTCTCTCTAACTCCCTCCTCACAGAATTAAAGTCTTGCCTAACCCTCTCTCCGTAAACAAGGAAAGACAGGCTATTACCAACCCGGTATAGACTCCCTGCTCCCAGATCCCTCCAAAGCTCCAACTTTCCTGTTCCCACTCATTCTTCTCTCAGTCCAGCAGCTAAGAAAAATAAATAAGCAAACAAATCAAAAGAAATGACTGATCCAGTGTGGATGAGATAAAAGCACAGTGGAAAAAGATGATTCACAATGATCTTAACCTCTCTAAGCATGATCAGGATGCTGGCAAAGCTCAGTGACAACCGTAGCTGTCAAAAACATTAGTGCTAAGCCCCTCACACTCCACCACAGGTGGAGTCATCAAAGCATGGGGACAAACCATGAGATTTAGAAGACTGGGCTTCTGCTGCCATTTGCTGATCAAGGGATATGAAATGATTCTGACAAGTTACTTGCCTTCTCTGACCATTTCTCTTCCCCTCTGAAATGGGGAAAATATACATGCACATGATTGTAGACAAGAAAAAATAATTTATGTAAAAGTACCTATAAACTACAACTCATTCTAGACTGTAATTGTCTTTTTTTATGGTTCAGACACAAGAAGCTAATTACCATATGATCTTTTATACTAGCAGTATAATTAATGATCTATCAAAGGTGTTGTGGATACCATGTTCTAAAACACATTTTAAAAATATTATCTACAGATACAATTTGCATTGATTGTACATGGGTTTACAATTTAAGAAATGTATTGACCATGTGTTTCTGATGCTTGGCCATCTGGAGCCATGCTGACCCTGGAGACACTGCCCCTCCCAGGGCTCTCCATATCCTAGAGTAAATGAACAACTCAGCCACGAATGTGCCTTTGCTATGTAAGCCAATCAGTCCAAAGCCCCTACCTCCAACAGTCTCCTTTATTCTGCTCTGACAGGGCTCTCACACTTTGGATCACTACCCATGTATTAGTCTGTATTCTTTTTTTTTTTTTTTTGTCCTTTTTTGTGACCAGTAAGGGGATCGCAACTCTTGGCTTGCTGTCGCCTGCACCACGCTCAACCAGTGAGTGCACCGGCTATCCCTATCAGGATCCGAACCAGCGGCAGGAGCGCTGCCACACTCTACCGAGTGCGCCACGGGGCCGGCCCTATTAGTCTGTATTCTGTTGCTTGTAACAAAATACCTGAAACTAGGTAATTTATAAACAAACAAAATTTCTTTCTTACAGTTTTAAAGGTAGGAAGGCCACGGGAAGCACATCTGGTGAGGGTCTTCTTCTGGGTGGGCTCACACTCTCTACAGAGTTGGTGGTGACACAGACAATCTCATGAGGAGGGTGGTGAGAGCTCTCTCGTGTACTTTTTATAAAGCCACCAGTCCACACCCATGATAGCTCATTACTGCATGAATAGATCAATTCATTCATGAGAGCACAGTCCTCACAATCCAATGACCTCTTAAAAGTCCCATGTCTCAGATACTGTAATTGGATTTCCCACCCTCTTAACACTGTTACAATGGGGATCAAGTTTCCAACACATGATCTTTGTGGGGAACACATTCAACCCATAGCAGCCCACCTGCCCTAATCACTCAGGGCCAGGTACCAGCCAACTCGGGACAGCCCCTATAACCCAGAGCCCAACAAACTATCCAATCCTAAGCCTGCTTATCCTCCCTTGGAAATTACAATAAATTGATTTCCTTCCTGTGGAAATCACAATAAGGGCTCTTGCTCCGTTCCCCTTCACTCTCTCTGCTTCCTCACCTACCCAGGTGCAGTCCCCTGTGGTATTGCATGGCGTGCTGTGTCTCTCACTTCTAGGAATCTGTGAGTATAAAAATGTCTTGCTTCCTAACAGTTATTTTTCTGTCTGCATGTCTTACCATACCTGATTAAAACAAATCCCAGGTGCCCTTAAAATTAAGAAAGAAATCCAGTAATAATAATCTTTAATAAATAATTATCTTGCTTGAACATTTTGTTCTGTCAAATCTTTCCTTGTTTTGTGAAATTTCATTTCTTAAAATAGGCAATATTGATTACTTCACTTGTATTCACAACTTAGTTACAAAAACATTTTAAATGCATTTATATAAATGCAGATATGCTAACATGAGGGAAAGATGGGGAATTTAAATAATAATCATGCCTTTAAAATGTTTCTATAAGAAGCCACAGACCTTGGGGTTAATTTTAACTCAGTTGTAAAAGCTCACTACAAAACAGAATGAACTGAAAGCAATTTCAGGGCTTTGGAACCACATTTGCGAATCACACACCCATGCACATGCTATTTTTCTACTCCTTTGACTAGACACTTGTCTGGATAGTGAATCAAAGCAAAGAATAAACCCCACATTGAAAAGATGTTTTATCCTCTGCTATCTTTAGTCCGTAAATCAGTTAATGGAGAAGCTGAACTAGTTTTCGAAACCATTGTGTTTAGCATTTATGTACCTTGAAAAGGCTTTGACATAATAACAGAAGCAGCCTTCATGGAAGCTATTACAGATCAAGAAGTCAAATGAGAGTATTGCAGGGCCCTGACACACATTTATGGAATAAAACAGCCAATGTTGAAATGCATTGTGACAGTGGTAGCTGGCCAAAAAAAGGGTACGACAAAATTATGTTGTGTTATCAAGATTGAATTCCTAAGAATGTGAGCTAAGGCAGGAAGTGATAGGAACAGAAAACGTATCTGCAAAAAATAAAATAAGAATAAGACATTGAATAATAAATGGTAAGAAAACTTCAGCAACAAGAAATTAGAGGATTAAAACTCTAAATTTAAATGACATTCAAAGAAAGGCTTATAATAAAAATGTGTGCCTTGCCCTGAAACTTTTATACCAAAGTGTACATTTTTATACCTTCAAAAAGGCACGATAAGGGCCTGACAACCCAAGGAACTCGGTATAGTTGCCACATCCCATAAATATTTACCCAACATTTTCTAATGCCTCATTAAAAACTTTGTGTTACGTGAATAGAATATTGAAGGAACAATCATCACTTCAATTTATACTGATACGTGAAGTAAAGAGAGAATTCAAATGTGTTGTGTCCACATCACCTCCCTCTCCAAACATCTTTCCCCCAAACTTAAAGTGCTCCAGAATATATATTATCAAAATAAGAAAAACTGGCTATGATTCTATTATTCTATTTAATGGTAACAAATAGTTCCACTCAAAGTACAGTATTTTCTCATCATTTACTGTTACACCAAAAATTTATGTAGTATATATTTACCACAATTTTTACAGTTTTTTAAAACCTAAAAAATGACATAAAATGTCGATAGAGTTATTTTTCTCTTGTACAACTTGGTATGGAAATGGGTATTCTGGCTCATCAAATATTTGATTAATATTAGTTGTTATGTGTGTGGCAGACTATCACCTTTAGAGTAGTAAGACTACAGTAAATAAACTTAGTTTATTCTAATAAGCATGAGGCAAAGGACATACAAAGATTGAGAGCAGGGATAAAAACCTCCTGCCCTGAAGGAGCTAATAACAAGACTATGGCAGACATGCAGGGAAACTGATTTTGATGCTTTCTCAGAAATATGACTAGTGCCCAGCACAGTGCCTGGCACAAACTAGACAATCCAAAATGTTTCTGAATCATTTACTAGTGTTAATACAAATATATTAGGATAACATGTCAGGGACACATGAATAATAGAATACTCTGTGCTGGTAGAGAGCCCTGAGAGTTGGTGGCAGTCTATTTGAGCAGGAGTTTATCAGAGGTGAAGGCAGAAAGAGTGAATAAGGCCATTCCAGAGACAGTGACCAGTATGAGCAAAGGCACCAAGGCATGCATAAAAGTCTGTTGTACATTTCAGGCATTTTAATGTGTTGATGAATATGGAGATTGAATAAGCTGAGACCTGAAGAACATCACATGTCAAGATGCAACTTCTATTCTGCATTTAAACCCTCATCTGATGTCTCCAAATCATAGACTATAATTTGTAAGTGCGTTTGGCTAATATGTCTCCAAACCATGCTCCCCTGCTTGAACACGCTTCTCGAAAGAGATATGAAAGTATGTGCCACGTTTTGTGGAAGTTCGAGTAAACCACTCCTTGTTCTTCTGACCAAGAGCTCATAGATCTCAGAGCCAGTACAGGGCAAGTGTGTGTAATTGAGTCATCACTATAACTAAGAGACATAAATTTCCTTTAAGTAGTCACTACATTTTCGTTAGTCCTTAGTTGTTGTATTCTACATTCAATTAAAGTAATTTGTCTCAAAATATTCCAAAAGCAAACTGGCTGTAAAGTCAAAATGAATGAATCGATGACATTTTTCTTCAATAGTAGATGGTTCCTCAGAATCCTTTACTGCTGTTCAATAGTGGTGTAATGTAGTAAGAGGGAGGTTTCGGTGATGGGCCATAATAATCAACCACATTGTATATTAACAAAATAAAAATTTAAAGAAAAAAAAAGAAAAATAAAAAAAAAGAAGTTTAGAAGGTCGAACAAAACCAAAACTCGGAATTATAGACAGTCAATTGGAAGCAAGCTAACATGGCCTCTTGTTGACAGAAGCTTAGTTAAATTGTACGCTTTTCATTGTCGCTGAGAATCTAAGTTTCCTAACCCCAATCAGCCCCTCAGAGCTAACATCCTCACATTTGTGCTTACTGATTCAGGCACAGCATTAGTTCACTAGAACTGATATAACCAAGTACTGCTGAGTGGGTGGCTTAAATGATGGAAATTTATTTTCTCATAATTCTGGAGACTGGGAGTCCAACATCAAAGTTTCAGCAGGGTTTGGTTTCTTTGGAGAACTCTCTCCTTGGCTTATAGAGGGTGGTCTTCTCCTGGTGTCTCCACATGGTCTTCCCTCTGTACATGTCTGCATCCAACTTTCTCATCTTATGAGGATATCAGACATATTGCACTAGGGTCTATTCTAATGACCTCATTTTAAATTAATTACTTCTTTAATGACTCTCTTTACTGTTGCAGACTCAGGTACTGTTGGGGTTAGAACAACAACATATGATTTTTTTTTGGGGGGGTGCACACAATTCAGTCTATAACAGGTACTATTCTGAATACTTTATATACATGATTTTATTTAGTCTTAAGCACCAACCTGTCAGATACTATTTTTATACATAGTTTACACATAAGGAAATTAAGCAAGAGAATGGTTAATAACTAGCCCACTTCACACAGCTAGAAAGTGAAGAAGCTCTCACATATGAATCCTGAATTCTCACTTTACATTCTATTAATAATCACACAATATTGCTTTTGAGATAACCTCGCCTTCTAGAAGAAAGTGATCTTATACAAATTTCTTCAGGATCTCTACTTTGTATCTCAAAAAATATCTCTGTATTTTCAACATAATTTTCTATCATTTATCTTCTTTCTAAGGGGAGTGCACCTTACTTTATAGACAAGATTTAACTCTATGCTACAACTTCTGCTTCTTGTACAGTGTCAATATTTTTCTTTTTATAAGATTTTCATGGTCTCCTTTTCTCTCATAGTGTATGGTCTAAACCACTTTCAAAGATTTTCTTTAACATTATATTTGCTATCAAATTACTTTTAAAAAATAAATGATATCAGCTACTCAACTACACACAACTGAAATGATTTTTTTTTTCTTTCTTCCCCAGAGAATCTCAGATAATTTAACTTATTGCCCTTTTTCTACTCAGTCCTCATCAGGAGCAGTGTGCCTAATTCATCAAATTTCCCCTGCACTTCCTGCTCTGATACACCTCTCTGGTTTTCCTCTGACATTTCTGCTGGTTCGCAGAGAGATGACATGACTTTCTAGTCATTTAAGAAGCCCATTTGGGGCCGGCCCGGTGGCGCACTGCTACAGTGCGCTGCTTGGGAGCACGGTGGCGCTCCCGCCGAGGGTTCGGATCCTACATACAGACCGGTTCCCGCTCACGGGCTGAGCGAGGTGCGGGTGCAGCACCGAGGGTTGCGATCCCGTTGCCGGACACGAAAAAAGACAAAAAGGAAAAAATAAAAAAAGAAGCCCATTTGGGTCTAAGAGACTGAAAATATTTTATTCACTAAGATTCCTCCAGTGAAAGCCAAAATGGAGAGGACTGAAGGTGCCCCAAGGGTATAACATGCAATGGTAACAAAAGTTGTTTAGCTGCTTTCAGAAGATCACCTGGCTAACTAAAAACCTGGTGTTTTGCTAGTGTGAGTCCAAAAGAGAAAATGAAGACGGAGGTAGGTAGAACTCAGGACAGACCACTTCCTTTGCCTACTGTTGGTAAGATACCCCCCTGGGTTTGCTCTCTCTGGGAGGAAAAACCTGGAGATGTAAATATCAACAGCTGTTATAGTCACAAACATTGGTGGCTAAAGGGTCAACAAGAGACTTTGAAGAATGTACATGTGCCATGAGGGAGAAATCCGTAAAGGGCCACAAAAAATGATTACATCGTGTAATGTTGAACATGTCAATTATCCTGATTTGAGCATCACAAAATGCACACAGGTGTAGATATTCAGTGCTGTACCCCAGAGGTAAGTACAATCAACTATGTTTCAGTAAATAAATAAATAATGAAGGCTTTTAAATTTCTTAGCTCTGGAGTGTACAATGTTCTCCATCTGTTTCCAAAAAAAAAAAATTTTTTTTTTTTGTTGTGTGTGTGTGTGTGTGTGTGCGTGTGTGTGATTCTTTAGAAAAATTTAGAGAGGATCTAATTTCTAACTCTAGTTGGGAAATAGGATTTAAGAGCCATGATAATAAGGAGTCAGCTAATATCTAAATATAGCATCTTCAAGGACAGAAAGTTACAGAGGGAAAAAGAAAAATGAACATATAAAAATGAGTGATTTCTAGCATATTGTCCAATGATTTATTAAATGATTAATTATGCTTATTCATATTCAGAAAGCTTGTGCACATAGAGAAGTGAAATTGGAGTCAATTAATTATCCAGTGATTTGATATAATTTTTAAAAACTTTTGATTACATACACATGCACACACACACAGAGATTCTAACAGGCTTTAAGATTATTTATGCAGATTATCATTTCAGAAAATAAAGATTACATACTTCTGTTTCTATTTTTCAGTGAAAATTATAACAAGAAAATTAAAGAAAAAATTAAAATTAAAACCCAAAATTATCCAACAGCTAGATACTAAACAGAACTCTAATACTAAAATATTTACTCTTTAAAACTGACTAGTATTATTTATGTTTAATACAAATGCACCTTTTCCTTCTATGAGTTTTCCTTTTAGAAAAGTGTTCCATTTCTGTACAGCATTGCATATAATGAACAAAATCCTTAAAGTTAACAGTGATTATATCATTTACAATTAATTTTACAAAGAATCACAACATAAAAAGGAAGAGGAAAGAACACTCTGATGTGAGCACTATGTATATTCCAGAAGAAATACGCGTCATGCTATGTCATTAGAAGTATCCATTTTTATCCAATAGAGTGTATTGCAATTTCACATTTAATATTACTGCAGCAAAAGCACCCACCAAACAGAGGCAGACCTCAGTTCACATGTAATAAGCAGCATCTGCATATGTAAATGGCCTCCCTAGCTCCTTTCACAAGCACAAAGTAAACACCTAATTTATTCTTTGTTGATGGGGTTAAAATTGTCAGTTCATAAACTGAAGAACATATAAATAAAAATGACTACTGACTGCAGCTATCAGACACAACACAACTTCTAGAGGTTACTTTCAGCCTCCTCATCTTTGATTCTAGAGTCAACTTTAAAATATCTCCTAAAAGATAGTATAAAATCATTCCAAATCAAACATTTTGGTACATTAATAAAATGCTTACCTTTTTAACCAAGATAGTTGGAATTCTTCAAATTGCTAATTCCAGGGGAGGGTCCTCAAGTGACCTAACCTTGACTTTGCACTACACCACTTCAGGGTTACCAATAATCACAGATCCATCAATGAATAGGTGAGTATTTTTTCCCTCCCCTTCCTTTTATAACCTCGTTCTGTGCCCAAAGTTTACCTTGCAGATTACCAAAGGAACTAAGAAATTGCTTTTTTCATTTTTAGTGGGACCCTGTGGATGCCTCATAAACAGACGTTTGGTAGGTTGGCAAAATATTGTACTATGAATGTCCACTAATGATGTCCCATTGTTTTTAAATCTCCTTCTCAGTGTGGAGCTGCACTAATTAAGAGCTGACACAGGCACAACTCGGTTTCCTGAGGTGTCTCACAGTTAATATTAGTCAACTCTGTGCTTTCTCGGTTGTTCTGGGATTGTCGTAGCACTTACACCATACTTTTGATCACATGGGAGATCAGAATGCTTAAACGAGCATTCCTTTGCTCTGAGGTGATCTGAGGTTTTTTCCTCAATAGAAAATTTTTAAAAACTATCTTTGCAAAAGTAACAGGTAGATGTGAGGCAGGAGACAGGACAGGGCTGACAGGAGAAACATCATTTTATTGTCCTCACCAAGAACCCAGCAGTCTAGTATTGGAAATACAGCAGAGACCCTGGGTGCGACAGACCATGTCCTGTTCCAGGAAACACCAGGGAGGGCAGGAGTTAAAGATAAACCCTAAGTTGCAGGTTTGTCCTCTTCTCACAAGCATGTCATTACCCAAGGTTGCTCAACCCCCACCCCCATGCTTTCATAGTTCTCAAGAGAACAAGGAAGCCCCAGCAAAGGAGGGTAACCATCAGCTCCCACCTGCTGAGGCTGGAAATAGAACACCTTGTGACTAACTGACAAGACCCCAGTCGTGAGACCTAAGACCTCACCCTCTTTCCCAAGCTCCCTACCCAGCTCTTTTGCCTTTAAAAACTCTTCATGCTGAACACTAGGGGAACAACACTTTCCTTTCCTGTTGACTGCCTTGTGCATGAGCTAACTATCTCTCAATAAACTTCCCTTGTTCAACACTATACTGGGTTTAGTGTTCATTTTTATGACTCTGAATCCAAGGACCTGTTGTATCTGGTCTGGTAACAGACATAAGGGCATGTACTGAGTCAGGAATCCATTTAATTTCTGAATATATCGTGTTTCTTCAGATGACATGGGTAACTCAGGATAAAGCATGGAAACTATTAATACTACAACATACACCACCCATCAGCAAGATCCGTCATTAAAAATAATTGGCACCTTTAATTATGTACTCATTATTTCAGACAAAACATTTGACCTCAAAAACAGTGAGGGAACAAAGGTTTTCTTGGTAAATTACAGCAACAAGAAAAACAGAAATTAAACCTCAGACTGTATATGTCTAAAACTTGTGCGTATAACTGTTAAGCAGCACTAGCTCATATTTGTTTTCTTGTTTTCCAGGGAATAGTAAGGGTATCCTTATTCTGTGTCCTACCCTTCCTTTGATTCATGCTGTATTTTGAGAAATAACTAGTGTTACATGACTGACATTTATTAAAATTATCCATCCTTTAGATCATTAAGCAAGAAATAAGCAACTGACTTAACTGTTTGCATTTATGGTAGATCCTTACAAGAGAAGCATTTAAAGTCCCCTGCATACACTGTTCCATTCCATTTTCCTCTCTTCTAAATATATGATACCTTAATTATTTCTATTTTATAATGGACAAGCATTAAATGTTTCCAAATATTTTTAAGCATTTTAGCTTCTCCATAATATAACACTTAATGGTAATAACCATAAACATTTGTATTAAAAACATTAATGTGCTGTTATTTCACAGAACTGCTGAATGTATTATCTGAAAAAAATTATATTAACTTAAATAACTGCTCTTTGTAATATTGCCAGAATTTGTTGGCAATAAACCATACTAGCTCCATTTGTGCAAAGATATAAAATGTAGATATTTTCCTAAATTGCTTTTCCAAAAGCATGTCTGAAAGAAAAATTAAATGTGATCTTTGAACACCACAAATCATTAAATAAATTCAAAGTATTGTAAGAGATATAGAAAAATTTAATTATGCTGGTAAAGCTTAATTAAATGATCTTAGAATTAGAATAATATCAATATCAACTTCTCTTTTAACAGCTTAATTTAAAAACAAAACTTTTTGTATGAGAGCTGTTCCAATTCACACACGAACTCAATGTTTCAGAATTTGAACTAGTTAAATATTTCCATCTGCTTAGTCTTACATATAGAGAATACATAAAGTAGAACTATTTATTGATTTCTAATGGCAATGGTATTAAAACAACTGGAGCACTATATTTAGAGGGAAGAAATAATGTAAGTTAAATGTACATTTATTCTTTACCTTTATTACAAGATTTAACGGTGTATATATCCATATATTCTAGAGATGAAACATGGGCCTAGCACTTATACACCACACTAAACATCCAAAAATGCATTTCAAATAAAACATCTGCAGTAAGCCTGTTGATCCACCTGTACAGATATTTAAACACTGACAACGTAGGTGAACAGTCATAATTAAATCTCTGGAATTAAATTATGTAAGTGCATATCGACATGTGCACGTGCAAACACATACACCCCTCAGCAACTGACAGTAATTTTGCAAAATCACCAACTTCAAATCTCACAATGACTTAGTCTAATTGGGTGTGTTGCCTTTTCTTGGTCTCTTTTATGTGGATAACAGGAAAATTTAAGCCTCTATGTCATTCATTTAGTGAACAAAGACAATGTGGAAACATCAATTCACACCCCCTGTTTACATTATAGAAAATGTGGGAAATGAGACGAAGGGTAGGCAAAGTGAATTATTTATTCAATTTACTTGAGTTTCCGTTTTATTGTATTTATTTATTTATTATTATTTTAACTGAACCAAAAATTTTATGAAACTATATTTTCTCTTTCTTCATTGGAGTCTCCTCATATCTATTTTGTTGCATTAAAAAATACTGGTTACGGGCTGGCCCGGTGGCGCACTGGATAGTGCGCCACTTGGGAAGTGCGGTGGCGCTCCCGCCCGAGGGTTCAGATCCCACATACGGACCGGTTCCCGCTCACTGGCTGAGCGAGGCATGGGAGCAACACCGAAGGTTGCGATCCCATTGCCAGTCCCCGGTCCGGTACGGGGGCAACACTGAGGGTTGCAATCCGTTGCCAGACACGGAAAAAGACAAAAAGACAAAAAAAAAAAAAAATACTGGTTACAATCTACTAGATTTTATTTCATGACCCACTAATGCATTGTGACCTGTAGCTTGAAAAATACTGGTATTAAGATTTTTCAGCAAGCCAGACTCTTTCAGACAGAAGACACAACAGTGAAATCCTGAATTCTCTAAACTAGGCAAATTAAAAACAGGGTTGGGAGAAAAGGTTTTACTGTATCTATACACACATATCCCAGACATTTTGATTCATCCTTAGCAAAAATTTTCGCTCATAAATTTCAAGTGTACTTAATGAGAGTGAAGATGTTTACTTACTGAAATACTCTTGAGAATGGAATCGCTAGTAAGGCATTATCTTTAGTTTAGTAAGATAAGGAAGAAGATGAGAAAACATTTACGTTTCAATGACCAAACAATGTAAGTTAAATGTATATTTACTCTCTGCCTTTATCACAAGTTGAGTTTCTGCCGAAGTCTGCTTGCTAATAAAAATAAATATTCAAAGTTATTTTCCAAGGACGAATGACCTTAAACCTTGGGATTGTGTATGTTTTTAATAGGAAATTGCATTTTCTAGAATACTTTTGCTATGAGAGTTTGAATTTGGTCATAATTTGCTGACTGTGACCTTACCGATCTACCTAATTAACTCAAATATTGTAAAAGACTGTGTGGATTCTCTTAAGTGAGAAAAGGTACATGGTATTGGCATGTTCTTTAAGAATACATTTTTCTAAATAAAAATTTTAATGGGAACCCCAAATTTCCCTCTTCCATGCTCTATAGAAGAACCTTTATTTTTTTAGACAGTATCAAATATTATCATTTGGATTATTTCCATTAAACATAATTTACCATTAATGTATTACTAAACTAAACATGAAAGATACAACTATTTCAAGGTTTTATTTTTAAATATTCATATTGCTTAAGACTTCCCATAAGTTCATATTTTGAACACTTTTAAATCTTTAGTCTTTAATAGAGTATTATTCTGATATGAAATAACTTTTCATATGTGTGTCCCTGACAAAAAAATTGTAAAGAGAATGAGATTTTTCTTTGTTCATGACCTGATAATATAGAGCAAGCTTGTGCACTTTTACTTTGAAAATTTAATTACAGAGTATAAGGGAGAATGAAATATACTACCTCACTTCAGAATCTTTACATAGAAGTATGGTATTTGCATAGTCTGATGTGATAAAATTGAAAATGTTTTAGAAGAGGCAACATTCCCGTCAATTTATTCTGTTCTTTCCCCACATGCATCAAGTTTATTCAGCCATACCTTAGAGAAATCTTACGCTTTTTTTTCTTTCTTGCAAAAAGCAAAAAACTAAAAAACAACAGGAGGGTAAAAGAGAACCCAAAGTTATCTTGCTCTGATTTAAAAGTGAGAACTATGGCATAGGAAATAATTGTACAAAGAAAGTCAGTGATGGATTGAATCCAGCAGAGAATCCCCCATGTACTGTGTACTGGGAATCAGGAAGGACATCTTTCCTTTGCCAGTTTCATAATCTTTTCTCCAGCAAATTTTGCCTCTTGAATTCTCTCCTACGGGTTTTACATGCCTGGAGAAGAGGCCGAGCCCACAGTCACAGGCTGCTGAATAGCCACAGGCGTAGGTATTGGCAAGGGTTTCATCCTTTTTAGTCTCCTCAAAAAGAAAATAAAAAACAATTCTCAAAAACCACCACAGGGTGAATAAGGAAATAGAAAGGAACACAGATAGAGAAAAAAGCACCGCTCTCCTGCAGACCAAGTCTGCAGAGCTACGTGCAATGCAAAATCTTTTCTGCATGGCTTTCGGTTGAAAATGCTAAATGTACCTCGGTCATTCTGAAGAGTATAGCTGGTGTGCCTCCTGACCCAACAGGTCTTAGACCCAAATATATCCCCAAGATTTCCCCTGAGGCTGTTGGCCCAACCCAGATAACATCTTTTCTTGGTAGGACTTGGTCTGCCATGATGGCTGTCATGCGGGGGAACCCATCTACAGCAAAATTTACCCTGGCTCACTCTGCAAATCTTTGTCTTTGGAGAACTAACTGGATTTATTTGGGAATAAAGTCAGTATCTCTGTGGAAGGCCTACTGCATAGAGAAAATGAGCAGAATGCTGAATCTGTATAGTGTTGTGGTCTAATTGTGTCCATTGGATAAAAAAACAAACAAAAAACCTTAATATGGAGCTACTGGTTCAGGGAAAGCCTAATCACAATGCTTGAAGAATGATTGATTAAAGGAGATCTCACTTTCTTTCCTTGGTAAAAAGTGTTTAAGGAGAGATTATTGCTGAAGAGATACCTTTCATTCATTCATTTATTCATTCAATATGCCAATTATGTACCAGCCTATCAGGTACTCTACCAGGGTAGAGTAAAAAGAGGCAATAGAATGGTCCTCTTTGGGTACAACCATCTTCTCTTCTCCATCTGTCTTTTATTTTTATTATAACATTTATCACATTGTATTAAGAAATTCTGCCCATGTCTACATTCTCGTCAGACTGAAATCTCCTTAACGACAGTGTTTCTCGTGTCATCGTTATGACACTAATACCTAGTTCTAAAACAACAATTTTCAAGGCAGGATGCTTATTCTGAATTTAGCGAAGGGATGATTTCCTCAACATTATTTCCCCCTTTATTTCCATTTTTCTCTAACCTTTTTCCCCATAACCTTCAGTTTCACTGTGGCTCTTGTTGAACCATTACCATTTCTCTTTCCTTGTGCAACATCAATCCATTTCACATTGATGATCGTGACACTACTTTGTGTGTATGTGTGTGTATTCCATCAGGAAACACATCTATTAGTCCCTCCACCCATCTTTACCCACACCCCATGAGACATGTCCAAGGTGCAAACCCCGTGGCTGTCACTGCTCGGGGCTTTAGTAGGTCAACTTAGATCTTTTCAGAAATTAATCTGTAGAGTAGGACATACTGGGTTTGTTGCTAGGACCCTTGTGGAGGTTCCACAGAGATGCTGTGGGATCAAAATATTTTTCTTTGTGTGACCAAACCAAAGAGTGCACAGGAAGTCAAAGATCAGTCCCCAAGTTGTGTAAAAATCTGACCAGAGAAGTAAGAAGCAATGGTCCAGAGGAGGAGCTGGGAGAAGATGAATAATTTCTTTCCATTGTTGATTTGCTGGACACTGTAAACCTACATAGGGAATTTAGCATCCTACTTTTACATAACAAGTCATAGTTTTTCAAACATTCAGATGTCTTAAAACTTTTGCAGACAATAATAAAATCATATATTTAAAAAAAGACTTTATGCTTAAAATTTTTAATTTCATCAGCTTCAGTTATTTCCTACAGTCCTAATTCATAGATAAATACAATAACAATTATTCTTCTCTTGTTTTCTAGTAAATAAGAGAAGACATTATACAGTAAAACATTAGTATATTGGAAATTATTAGTGTTTGAATATATTTGTCATAATTTTTCATAAGTATCTTTTCCATAGTATATTCATACAGCATCGAACCCCAAAATGTCATCAGCATAAAAGAGATGAAATATAATGAGGCCTTTAAGTGTAGAGATTGAAAATAATGGTAATTCAAATTCAGTGGAATTTTAAACAGCTGCTTTTTATTCTAATTTTTGGTTTGCTTTTTAGAGATTTTATATACAACAGTTTTCAAGTTCCACATTGAGAAAGAAGGTTTCTTATTTTTTATTTAAAATATTCTTTACTTATGCCTAACTTTCATAATATGAATAAAATCAGAAATATCTAAATAAATTTTTTTTTTTTTTTTTTTTTTTTTTAAAGATGACCGGTAAGGGGATCTTAACCCTTGACTTGGTGTTGTCAGCACCACGCTCAGCCAGTGAGCGAACCGGCCATCCCTATGTGGGATCCGAACCCGGGGCCTTGGTGTTATTAGCACCGCACTCTCCCGAGTGAGCCACGGGCCGGCCCAGAAATATCTAAATAAGTTTAACCAATAATAATAGACAAGTCTAGCACTGTACTTAGTAGTAAATAACAATATGGTGTTTCAGTACTTTATTGAAGTTTCTTACTCTCCACGTTAAAAATTGAGAGAAAATCAATATTTATATTTACCTTCTTTCATTCACTTTTTTCCTCCTTCCCTCTATTTCATTGTATTTAGATTTATATGTATAAATACATATAAATAGGATAAAAAACATAGCTTTCAAAATAAGAATAGGAAGTATAGAAACAATTCTGGCATAAAGGATAGACATTCAATTTATTACATGGTAAAGGGAATGGATATTATAATTGTAAAAAAATTAGTCTCAGTTATAACAAGTTATCATTGATATATGGCAAATCCTAAGTCTCTAAACATAACCATTTAAACTTAAAATAGTACATAGGTTTCTTTGTGTATATCAAACAGTAATTTTTTAAAAGATAAGCAGTTTCTTTTGAAATGAAGATAGATGTATCCAGACATAATTTTTTGACATAAATACTCTTTCAAACGGATATCCTACTTTATTCATCCCAGTGTTCAGTTAATAATAATAACTAATAATTAATATCATTTATTAATAATTAAGAATAATTCATTAATAATTAAATATTATTTAATTATGAAAATCTTCACAGACTGAGTTCAAAGATTTGAGGTATTCATATCTGATACAGTTAATTCTGTACAGGGCTAAGCAGTTTTCCTGGAAACAAATTACTTGCTAAATTTGATGCTCAATTTTACTTTTGGTATGTTTCTTTTGTGAGTTCTGTTTCAGTAAGGGCAAGACCGTACATTTTGCCTCTTTTTTTATAACTTAGAGTGTTTTCTGTTCAGCTGAAGTTACTCCACCTAAGACCTACTTTCCCCCACCCATATGGTCACCAAGCTGCCTTATTAGGGTCATGTGCACCTACTACAGCCAGAATTGCTAAGTCCCACTTTGAAAACCTATCCCCTACCCCCAGGGTTTCTAAACAGAGAGCACAATTAGCCGGCCTCAGTCCAGGTGCTGAAACTTTAATATTGAAAACTCTGGAGCTATTGGTGACCTTGGCCATATTTTCTGACATGGCAACCTACAACAATAGAGGTGACAAAACCAATGTTCAGAGAGAAACAAAACAAGCACACACAGAGAGTCCTAACAAATATATCCATATCCTTGCACATATCATTATTATTTTTGAATTATTTAGAAGTTTTTCTGATTATCAGCAAGAAAAATCCAATTTTGAAGTATTTTTCAATTAATATATTTGTTATCATTTTTCTCAGTTAAATAGCAACACTGCATTCTCTGCAGTGTTGTACATGGTAGGGGGAGAAAGTACATGACACTTTTTGATCTTCAAATGTTATAATCATGTTTGAAAGGTGGAAACCAATGACAAACACTTCCTGGGACTCTGGTCTACAAACAGTACCGGGCATGTAAGAATTACAGAAATTTCTCAAGTGCTTTGCATACGCCCAAGCTTCATGAATACTAAATCATATATGTTAAGCTCTTCTAATATATCACTGTGCCGACATCTTTACATATATTACATAATTTAGTCCCCACAACATCTTTTTGAGTTAGTTCTAGTTACCTTCATCTTATAATTAAAGAATGAATTTACAGTGGAAGAGCCAGAGGTGGAATTCAAACCAAGGTTGGACTGGAGTCAATTTCCACACTTTTAAGTATTATATAGTCTCAAAATTCTTTATGCAGTGAGACAGTATGGTGGCATAGATTGGCAAGTGAACATATAAGGAGTTTCCTCCTGACTTCTCCCCTTTAGGCTGTAATAAGTTTGGCCAAAAAGCTTTAAATATCAGAGCAAGACTTTTGGCCCAGGTCTGCATCATACCTATTCACTGTGATACCTTAAGGACTCCTTTAGGAAAAGATGACTCAGCCTTTTCAATACAGCCCCAGAAGTGCATTAGAATATTCAAGAATGTTTCGCTATGAGGGAATATGTAATAGAGACTTCCAAAAGAGATTTTTAGCAAAAGCTAAAAGAGAGCAAGGGATGCCTGCCTCCGAGATGGAATCATCTATGAATAAGAAATATAAACAAAATTAAGCGGCTATACTTTAAAGCAGTCCATGTTTAATTCCAGAAATTAAATACTTATAACATCTAGTATTTACTGAGCAATTTTGAGGGCCTCGTACTTTGTCATCATCCTGGCATGTTTTGTTTTATGGAATCCTCACAGCAGCTGATGATGTAGGTAGTGTAATTTTCCCCATTTTACAAATGATTTAATAGAGGCTAGGGTAGGTCAATTAATTTTTCTGAATTCCAGAAAATATATATATTTATATTTATATATAGAGAGAGGTCTTTAAAAAGTTCATGGAAAGATTCATATTATCTTTTAATTCTATTTTTTCATGAAATTTTTGAATTACCCTCATATTTGTATTCATATCTATACATATGAAAACTCATGGTCAGCTTTTATAGACACTAATTAGATTGACTTATGTTTATCCAATTTCCATCCAATGTATTCTAATAATTTAGCTCATTAAGTGAATTAATCTTGTATTCACAATGTTAAATTATTTTCAATTTGCCAATAAGGCTACACTCTTTAAAACCTAGATTGTATTTATAATTACAAAATAAGCAAGGTAAACCTAGCCTGATTTATTATTATGTGATTTACTTTATCATTCCCCTGGGGATGTTCAAACCAAAGGGACACTGTCTCAGGTTACAATGACCACACTGTTCCCTGCCCCGTTTCCCTGGCAGTGAATGTTCAATATGATGAAAATCTTCCAATGTTCCTTTACATTTCTCATTCTGATTTTGTTCTCAGTCAGATCAGAATGTTTTACCAACTAAAGAAAATAAAAGTTGTACTCTGATGTTGTCTTTAGAAAAAGCTGTATAACATTATAATATTACTTCTGCCTCTATAATTCACAATATATTGTTAAACTGTCGGTGAAGTCACTTTTAAAACTGCAAATGGAAATACCTCCAAACTTACTACCACAAATTCTAGAATGGGCACTCCACTGAGTGTACGTGAGGGGGAGTGTATGTGTGTGAAGCTTTTGGTCAAAGCACATCATGTAATATAAAAAATTTAGGGTTCCTACCAGCAAAATCTATCATGGTGGAAGTATTTCACTTGGAATTGCTTTCTGTTACTGCATAGCTAAACATGCATTGATTTTGTTGATGATGACTGTGGTCTATTGTGGGACAGATTTCAAAAGCAATGTCAGGCTCAAATAATTTACTGGATAAATTACTTACTCACACTTAGTAGATCTGCTACCATAGCCAAGAAATACACAGAAAAAAAATGACTCAAACACAGGAAGTACATTTATTTTAAGTAAGAGCCAGGATTAAGAATGAAAAAACTAAGATTTTCAGTTTGTTTGCTCAACGTCTGTAATCCTGCTCTACTGGAAAAAAGAATTTTTAAAATATTAACAAAACACATTTTTAATGTAGTTGAAACCTCAACACAAGTAAAACTATGTCAGCCCAGAATGGCAAACCTAAAGAAGAACGTCGTGTACAAAAATTCAAAGATGCACCCTATATTGTTGAGTCAATAAAATTGTGAAACTTAAACATGATAAATGATATTATAAAAGTCTGTCATTCAAACTATCTGTTAGAAAGGAAATCAAAACAGAAAATTGAAAGAAATACCAAATGAAACCAGGGAACTTTAAAATTATTTTAGTCTCAATGCTGGAATTACTAATCCAAGTGTCTATTTGAGTACATTGATATACATAAAGCTTTTTATATAAAGGTTAAAGGAGAACATTTCATATCTTGAAGAAAGAAGCATGCACAGACATAAACAAGATAAGCTAAAAAAATTGCTTTCCTATTACTTATCCTGAGAATCAAGATCCAAGCAATGCTGCTTCTAGGCCTAGGTGAAAAAAATAATTTTTAATATTGTGATGACATCCAAAGATTTTGCACATTAAAAAGCCAAAGAAATATTTCCTTTTATAGCAGGAGAACACAAGAAAATATAATTTAGAAGCTGGTAAGGTAGGAGACCTGAATAAGTTTTACTTTGCCAGAACATACAGAGGGCCAACTTGCCTTTAATTCTGCCTCAGTAGGAATGAAATCTAAGAGCTTTCTAAGCAGATAAGTAAGGAGAGAGCTGTCTTTATTTCTCAAACTTATAATCACAGAAGAATTCAGACATTCATTTTCTTACCACAGGAGGATACTTCCAAACACGTAACTTTCAAGAATCTTATGGGGTTTCTTTTAAAGCCTTTAAATTACATTAAACTTGAAAGAAGACAGCCAATTCAGTAGTGCTATGATGCGACATGAATAAAAGCTCGTCAGATATAAGCTAGAACACTTAAAGCACTGTGAAATGTGATATTTCTGGGCATACACCTTGAATCGAGCTGGCTACCTTTATTTACATCTAGAATCGCTTCCATACAAAACAGTATAGTTTTGCAAAATGCATATTACTGTAAGTGCCTATTCGAGTTCATGATTCTGTAACTGAATTCTTTTCTCTTTCACTCCCCTTTGTCTGAATAGAGTAGATTAGTTCAAACTGGAAACTGCAGTCAGAAAGCAATCAGGCTGACATGGTTAATAACAGGCATTTCTATTGAAGCATCAGTTATGATTTTTTGCTAAATATGAAACCTGTTGTTACCAAATGTACAATTCTTTCTAAATTGGGTATATAAGTAAAAAAAGTCACAGATTTTTAACATATCTTACTTTGACCTAAGTATACCTTTAAATAAACACATTTTCAATTTGTGATTCTTAATATCCTTTTATGCCTTGTTTTAAATCAGGAACATTAAGTTTGGGCAGATCAGTGATAAAAAGGGACACTTTTTCTATAGGCAACTTAGTGAATCAGCAAATAACATTTATTCTCTAGAAGAAAAGTTGGGGTCAGTAACTTTCTAATGCAGCTACTACACATGAATAAATTCCATTAGGAAACAAATTGGGATTTTTTTAGGATTCATCAGGAAAAAAACATATATCAAGTTCATTCACTAGTGGGATCTAGAATTTTTTTTTTTCTGTGACATCTTATCTACCTTCTGGTCAAAAATTAGAGCCAAATATAATATTTCATAGATACTGAATATAATAACAACATAATAAAGTCCATGATAAGGATCGTAACTTAATGGGTATAAAGGTACCACAAGACATTTATACATCATATATGCTGGAACCTGGAATACTCTGTCTTTTCTCCCTAAATACAGAGTTGGACAGTGTGACGGACAATCAGTTATCTCCTAATTTCCTTTTCATTCTTTGTCATCTAATAGCAGTGGTGCCATTTGAGAAGTTCTGACTGATGAAAGTCATTCAAAGGCATGGGATTTCCTGTAAAGAGAGACTGGTTGTGAGGTGTGCCAAAGCATTTAAAATGTTAGGGGATGTTGAAGTTTTAGGGAATTTTAGGAGAAAATGAGTCTGTTACCAACATTTTGCCATAATGAAAGTGAAGTAAAAAGTCAAACACAAAAGAGTGCAAACATGAGATGACTACTTAGCAACTGGATCAAAATTCTGAAACAAAAAAATAATATATCCTTCCTCTAGGCTTTTCAGTCACATGCACCATTAAATCTCCTCTATTATTTAAACAGGTTTTAGTTGAGTTTTCTCTAATTTGCAGCTGAAAGTTAACTATGCTAGTCATTAAACTGCATTTATCGTTACTTTCAGCAGTTATTTGCTAGGATCATAAATGAAATTGGTAACACATCTGAAGCTGCTTGGTCACATCTTTTGTGAAGTCAGCCCTACTTCTAATTTTTAAAAATTTGCACGATTCAAAAATATCCTTTTATTTTTGCGTAGTCAAAGTCTCAACAATTGGCTTGTTTTCATTTTATGGAATCTCTCAATTGTGTAATTGCCAGTTTCCCTTTTCGCACTAGATGTCACCAGTTTTGGAGGCAAGTGGGCTACTCTAGTTTACATTTACCTTGTAATCGATGATTTACTTGGCCTGTTTTCTCCAATACCCTTTTTACTTTCTTTAGCATTTTATTTTAAGAGGAATAAATTAACTCCTTTTTTCTTAAAAATTTGGATTCATGAGTTTCTCCGTTATCAAGTATGTGCTTCAGGGGATCCACAGCTAACCTCCCTGCCCCACATGTCTAATCCTATATGCCAAATAATACATTTTTGTGACAATGCACATATTTTTATAGAGATGTCTTTATCCTTGCTCAGCTTTTATGAACAACAGAATAAAAGCAAGATAAAGAGACGTTCTTTGTATTAACTATGAGAGATGGGTTGTGGTAGAACTCAAGAAAAAATATTTTCAAATATGCATAAACTACAATCATTATTGATATTTCCCACTTCTCAGGGATCTCAAGCCCTTCCCCTATAAGATAAGTCAGATTTCTGGATATGATGCTCCACTCCCTTGGAGGAGTCATGGTCTGCACTGGGAAAATTATAGAATATCATATTGAGTTGCAGTCCTAGTTAGTGGAACATTGGAATGGGCTGTACCGTTTTAGTGATTTCTTTCTTCTCATGATCCAAAGAGGCAAAGTAGAGAGGATTCATTCTCAGAGTCATCTCCCTTGATCTCCCTTGCTCCTATGTGACAGCTAAGTCTGGACCCGTTACTCTGGATGAAGACATCTGAGGTGGACAACTTCCTCCAGCTGCACTGGGGCCGTCACCTGCCCCAGTTCTCACATTGCTCTGGCACAGGAAGGCACAAGACAAGACTGCACTGCCCGTGCATATAAATGTGCAGCTCAAAGATTCTGGTGTGATCTTCAAAACAGAAATAGAAGAAGCAGAGCTTACCTACCGTTTCAGGCCTACCTGATGGAGGAAAAAAGTTTTCTTTGTGTCAGCCCATATCAGTAGAGTTCAGCATTGAGTTCTGAGTCAAAGTTGTAGCAAATTTGACTTGCTTTTTGTCCTTGATGTTTACATTTAACTCAGAGACCTCAGAAAGACAGGCATATTGAGGCCAATGGCTAAATTAGATTATTCTTATATCCCTTGGGAAAATATATTATGTTAAGATCGCCTTCATACACTTCTCATATTTGAAACAATAGGCCTCAGTGAGACCTACAGAGATAACCTACTTACAATTGCAATCTTCCCTTTCCCACTTCTGTCATTCTTGGTCCATTTAACCTACTGTACATTTTTTTTCCATAATAGGTACACATTCTAACATGCTACATAATAGGCATGTGTATACATATGTAATTATTGCTTACTATTGCTGCTTATTTATTCCTCTCTCCACCCATTAAATTTGAGCTTATATACATGATATATATAATAGGCAAATGAATATGCGTATTTTTATATATGGTGTGTGTATATATATATATATATATATATATATATATATATATAACAGGCATGTATATATACATAATACTTATTGCTTATTATTGCTTCTTATTTATTCATCTCTTCACCCGTTAAATTTAAGCTCCATGAGAGGAACATTCTTTGCTTAATTTACACATGTATTCCAGGATTCTAGAATAATATCTAGCACAGTATGAGAGCCCAATAAACAGTTGCAGAAGAAACTGTTGAACAGTAGTTTTTAAGGTACATTTCTGTAATTGCAGAGAAAATAATGGTTGCAGTTAAGAAACTTGCATTTATAAACCTCAATAAGTGGGATCTCACAATGAGTTTTAATGTTTCAATGCCTTATTCACATTGTTTATTCAAAATACATTTGTGAATATGTTTATTTCTTGTAACTTTAAAAATCCGTCTCACTTGTATTAACTGTTGTCCACTTTTTTTTTGTCAATCTTTCTTTGGACAGAATTAGTATAATAGAATTCAAATTCTTGTCTGAACTGATTTTTTTAAAAAAAACAAACAACATTATTTTGTTGTTCATTTGTGGCTATAGTTTTGTTGAGCTCTACTGAATATTGATTTTCACATTAAACTGCACTTTCTATTTGTTGTTATTGAAAACATTAGCAAACAAACCGACTTAGAGGAACATAAAGCTAAATGAACAATTAAATGGTTCAACTAATTGGCTTTTTAAAGTGTCAGCTGCTTTTTTCCTAAAACTCTGGGGAAGACTCACTTGTCTCCACACAAGCAAGAAGCATGAAAGGAACAGTATTTTATAATCACCAGTGATAGTCGTCTTTTAATAAGCTCTTAACAAGGATTTTTAAGCCCTCTGTTTCTGTGAGTGATGACCCTCGATAAGCTTTTATTCGTGCGTAAGTTATATGACCATGCCAGAAAGTACTAGTATATCTGCTATAGGATGAGATTCACATAAACTCCTATATCCGGTCCATGATCTCTATTGGTAAATATCACATCCAATAAAGGCTGTGCCAAGTGCCCCGACCGCTCATAACTGTGAGGAATGCTTTATAAATTAAATTGCAGACACAACCGTGTCCTCTACAGACTTTCATGTAAAACAGGCACTCTGCCATGTATAGGAACATAGATAACAGAGAAACAAAGAAATGAAAAATATATCTGGAATGGATTCAGGGTAACTCCACTGAAGTGCATTACAGCCATACTCAAGATAAATGCATAAATGTGTAGTTTGAAGGAAACTATCACATAAATTCTTAGACATTTTACTAAGAAGAGTTTGACCCATTCAGGAGGAAATGTCTCATGGTCACATTTCAGTAACTATTTAAAAAGTGGAAGCGAGCAACCCTGCAGAGACATACAGGCTGGACTGGGTTGTGACAGGCATGTAGGGCTTGATTAGAAATACTTGCAGTGGAGGAATCAATTTTGAGAGGCCCTCCAAGAATTTCTTCCTACTCCTTTTCCCACGATACTCTGCCAGTGCCTCTACTATAATATATTTCAAACTGCATCATCATTATATCTTTGCATTTCTGTCTCTTGCACTAGAACACAAGCTCCTCAGACGTAAAGGGCATGTTCTTTATTGTCAGAGTCTACCTAACTTTTTGTCTACATATACTAGGTGATCAGTAGAAGGTGATGGGAAATTTTAATCTATTAATTTTTTAAGACTTTTATCTTTTAAAATTTTTAAATTTTGATATTTTGCATTAAAAAAAGACCTATTGACTCAAATGGAGAAAGTCACAATTAATGCACTTAGTCAAACATTCAGAAGATGTATCCAGTATTGTTCTGATGTTAGTACTATTTCGTGAAATCTCACAGATTATGAAAAGCCAACAATAAAGAACATCACAATGATAAATATAATAATGCAACAAATATGAAAAACAAATGGTGCTATTACAAACTTGTAAAATTGCAGAATATTTGCTTTCTCTGAGATAATATTGGAATTACTTCTGGAAACGCCCACACGTCCCAACCACATCTAAATCTTCTTCTTCTGCACTTATCCCACTCTCCCAACCATTATGTCAACTGTCTTTTCAACTATGGCTGTTTTTTAGCCAGGTGCCACCACCTTTATGGGCTACTGCCTGGGATGCCTGGCTTCCTGAATTGGGGGTTCCAGTGGAACCAGTGCAGATGTCCCTTTGTCCTCTCCACCTATTCCTTAAGGTTCATAGAATATAAACCTCAGAGCAGTCAGGACTCTTGCAATATAAATTTTTCTTTAAAACCAAACTATTTTTTGCCTGTGACATATAAAGGAGGCAGAAATAACTTGCCAGACCAGCTTGTTTTGAGTACAGGGTAGCGTGATAAAGAGAAGGAAGAACTAACTCTTTCAGAGCCCTACCAACACTGGTCAGGCACATGACAGAGAACTGGTCTTCAAACCACAATCAGAACCTACAAATAAATGCCATTTTTAGATAAACCTTAATATTCCCAACAAATAATTACAGATTTTATTTATTATTTGACATATATGTATGCCCTCCTTTTTATGAACTATCAACTGAATGGTAACTACGAAACAGAAAACACAGTTTAGTAAGCCACTGCTATTTAAATTTTAAATGCAGTAAATAATTTTATATTAATTGTTATGGTAACACTCTAGGATATATGTACTAGAATGTTTTGTATAAATAAAAATACATGTATATGAATATATAAAACATTATGCCCATTTCCAGTAGCTTTAAAAATTTATTTTCTATGTGATTATTTATTTTAGCTGTGTTTCTACTTACATAAATTGGTGTTTCTCTTCCTGTGCTCATATGCAGACATGCAAGCTGTCCAGAAATGTATGCAGTCATTCACCTGGCTTACAGATCCTGTGTGTAGAATGTCAAGGTCTCACATTTAGTTCTTCCTGGTTGTTGCATCTGAGAGCAAAGGTAACGCTCATGGTGCTTTATCTCTAGAATTCATTGCCTTACATTTTGGGATTGCAGATATTCCTCAACTCAGTTGTTAAGGCTGAAATTCTTTTTTTAGCAAAGTCAGCTTCTTAGCTGATTAATTTGTAATTTCATCATTCTCCCATCTCTTCCAATAATTTTCTTGCCTAGGACAATTACTGTGAGGGACAAAAGCCACAAACAAATATTCTCAACTGGTATCTAATTAGAAGTTTAATCATTCCTGAGAAATCTGGGACAAAAACCCAACTGTGAAATTTCATATTAAAAATGTAGTGCCTTGGATATCATGCCTTACACAGTAAAATAAGTGATAGGTACAGAGTGAGATAATATTTCAACTAATCAATATGGAAATAAAATAATTTATTTTTCATTTTCTTATTTTCTTTCTTAGAAAATTATTTATAGTGAAAATCCAATTAATGTTTAAATAAATTAAAGTGCACCCCCATGGGGAATATTATGCAGTTATTAGAATGCAACATATTTATGCTTACTGAGGATCAAAAAGCTGCCAAAAAGTATACTATAATCATATTCACACACACAAAATACATAAATGTATTTACATATGTGCATGTATATAACTCTAGATGTAAATGAATAGTAAATGTTCTGGAAAGATTTCATAACAGAGAAAACAGGTTGTCTCTGGAAAGAAACCTGGGGAAAAGTGAAAGTCAACTTTTACTTTTTACTTGGTTCTTTTTTCTGATTATTTCAACCTTTACAAAAAAATGTAAAAAAGAACCTAGAAAAAAATTCTATTTACTTTTATTTCTCACTTTGAGGTTGTTTTCTCAAGGTTTAATTCCTAAAGCTTCATTTATCTCTGTAGTTGGTCTCAAAGTTTAATCACAACACATTTGATATTTTAGTACAGTTTTGGGAAGAAAGTTATGGCACAAAATACTAAATGATCTTTACCTGAAACTCCAGACTATGTTCTTCCCCATGACATGGAGTAAACAGCCTCTAATCTTGCTTAGGTAACCTATTTACATTCATGGAGAGTCTATTACTGGACTTGATTACCTTGTGTATCAAAGTGACAGATCTACAGCCACTATGACAGTAATTCAGCTCACAAGCACCCATGGCCAATTAATCCCTTATGAATCCGACCAGAGTTAGCCAGTTGTGACAGCTTTGGAAGAGTGTCAGCTCTCCTTGGTAAAGGACACCACAGTATTTAAACTACCATTAGTGAGTATCTGCAAAGACTCCTTCACACAACTACTTCAGGGATATTTTAAAAGGAGGAAAGGTCAGAATTCCACAATATGGCCCGGATACCAGTATCAAAAGAGTGCAGCTCTTATTAAAACTTGGTTCTGGGACAAATTTCATTTTTTTTTAAAAATTTGTAATTAAAATCATTTTTCTGATAAAATCATTAGCTATTGAATGGTGTTTTAAAAGTTAACAACAGGGTCTTAAGTATATTCAGAATGCAGAATGTACCTAATTAAATCTCTCTCTCTATGACAAGCACAACTACTCTTGAATTGAGTAGGGAATCCATAGTTTTGTGTTTCATGGTTTTCTACCCATTAAGCAAATGAATTATTCTTATGCAGAGAAATAGTGATATTGCCTTTTTTTTTTTTTTTTTTTTTTTTTTTTTTTTTTTGACAGAATGCAGAATGTACCTAATTAAATCTCTCTCTCTATGACAAGCACAACTACTCTTGAATTGAGTAGGGAATCCATAGTTTTGTGTTTCATGGTTTTCTACCCATTAAGCAAATGAATTATTCTTATGCAGAGAAATAGTGATATTGCCTTTTTTTTTTTTTTTTTTTTACTTTTTTACTTTGACCAAATAAGCAAAGCCCACTGAGGAGAAGGAAATCCCTGCATATTCGTTAATGCGCAGCAAGTAAATAAAGGAGGAAATCATTACACACCGCTATTTCCTAAATAATTCATGGTTTTGTCAGTTAGCAATATGATAGAAGAACTGCTGTTTGATTGAGACTTGCAGGAATTTAAATTGTTAATCAATGAAAATCATGAAAATATCCACCCTGCTTTTAAAACCAGATTAGAGGAAAAATACATATCCCCAAATTCATTTACCTGCCTTAATAATAGATACTTTGAGACTTAAGTATCATTTAACAAAAAGTGTATGCATGTATTTTATAACCAAAGAATGGCATATAACCCTCATTTACCTTTTGTAGTATATAATTAGCACCTCATTTTTACAGTTTAAGCATTGCAAAATTATCTCAGGGGTTAATTCAAACTTCAGTAAAATCCTTACAACTCTCTATGTTCTGTGGAAATAGTAACTAGTTATTGGTTATATATCCTTTACAAACACCCATCCAACTGATGGTTATTGTGTATATTGCTCTACAGGAATCATTTCAGATGGTGAAATATTTGGGAACTGTTTATATTAAACAGTTCATGCTGTTCATCTGAAATTCAAATTTAACTGAGGGTCATGTTTTCTTATTTGGTAAATCTGGCAACTCAAAGCATCTCAGTTAATCGGAAAAAGCGTCAGAAACTTGGGGTATATTTGGGGGGAGTGTGGGTTCAAAGTTTTCTTAAACTTTTGGATGTCAAATGTAGGTCAGAAAAGGTGAGGGAATAGGGAAGATCAGTTGCAGGAAGATACAATCATTAATATAAAGCTATTATTTTCACAGAGTAATGCCCTAATCATCAATTTTTATCCATTAATGTAATTAGTATAATTAAAGATAATTATTCTGTCACAGTGCTTTCATGGTCTTCACTAATTCAAATACATAATTGCATAAATTTTGGTCAGCTGGAAAAGCAGGATTTAAGAATTCACAAAAAAAAAATACTCTAAAAAGAGCAAACTTCTGAAAAGTATATATGTAAGACCCTTAGATGTTACATTAAAATGCTCCCAACTGATATACCATATTGATATTTAAAATAGTGCTGACATGCTCACTAAAGACACATAAATATTTACTAAACTCTAAAAAACAAAGTTTATTTGTTGAAAAACAACAAAACAGTTCTTCCAAAACAGCTATATGATGTTATTATGTTCTATTATGTCCTATTTTGATCTACGTGTAGACTCTTGTGATAAATTGTAGACATTTCTAATCTAGATACCTTTCGAACTCACTAGGGCTGGAATGTTGATCATGAGGCTGAATACACTACCTTTCCAGCCACATAAAGCCAGAGCTGCACCAGTTTCTCTAACCTCTGATAGGAGTCTCATGTCAACACATTTTACAGTAGACTGAACTACATAATGGAAATTTTTCTCAGGTGAAAGCTGATGATGTGAGTGAATTCAAAATAGATGTGGATTTCACATTGACATAAAACTCTGAAAGCCCTTGTTTTTCAGCATGGAAGCACTCTATCTATTTATGATAGGCAGTCATAGACAAACACCTAATGAATACTGGGTTCTTTCGATCATTGAAAACATCTGGGATTAAATCCTGGGAGTGAAATTTATTAACTATGGAATATTGGGTCATAAATAAATCTCCATGAACCTTACTTTCCTCATCTATAAATTATCATCACACACGTGATCAAATATGTTATTCTCTCCTGTATGAGATATAGACATTAGATGTAATTACATTTCAGTGGTAGTTCATTTTCAAACCATGAAAAAATGGTAGTCTACAGTGGAAGATATTGGAAGCCAAGTCTCTATCGATCTCTCACCTTTCTCATTGTTTTGTGAGCAGAGACACTGATGCACTTTTCCGCATGCTACATATTATGTACTCTAAGAAGTTTGCATAGTATAGCAAACAGCCTTGGAAAATAGGGATAGTGTCCCTCCAGGGCAGGATTTTTTGCTGTCCAGTATAATAAAGAAAATGTTTCCCTCTTGGGTAAGGTAGTTTGCAGTGCCTTATAAGGTTTGGGTTTCCTAAGCTCAGGGTTTCCCACGTGTGATGCAAACTTATAGTACATGCAGTGTCTTCCAAGTCCCTTTTCAATAGCTCCCCCGAAGGACTTGGGAGGCAAGAAGAACAGATGTGAACATGAAGGTCATGTTGCTGGTTGTACAAGAGTACTAACGCACCTTGTTTCCAACCCAGGAGTCTTGGTCTTCTGCCAGCATGTCTGAAACTGTGTGGCAGGCTAACATTTTAGCTTGCAAGATGGTGAAAATCTCAGACGTTCCATAATTCTTGGTAGGACACTTATCATGACAACTTGAATACAGTGATAGGTAATATTGTCAGAGTTTATAAACATATTCCAAGAAGTTTTAGATGTTTACAATAATAGTATTTTCCCTAATTAATGTAAAAAATATCAAATAGTCTTCTGTAGAGATTAGGTTGTGTAATTTCCTCTTTGGGTCATTTCTACACAGTAAAACATAAAAAACTTTGCTCCTAACCTCACCTGAGGTCTAAATCATGTCTATTGAGTCCCCACATTTCTTGTTTATAGGTAAGTGTTATACAGCATTCTAGAATGTAAGCTACACGAGGAAAGGGTTTTTTTTCTTCTCTCCTAAAGCAGTACCAGGCACAGAGTAGACACATTATGAATGTTTGTTCATAGAATAGTGAGTTACCAGCCAGAATATCACAAACCAATAGCTCTGTTTTAAGCTATTGTCTAGAAACAAAATAAATCTTTCTGCATATTGTATTTTTCTAAATTAATTAACCTAATGATATTTTGATTCAGATTACATTTAAGAGTACATTTACTTGAAAATAGATAATTTGAAACAATTATCTAATTTAAAATGTACCTTCACATTCCTAAAAGATAGCAATTTTAAACAATTGGATCAACTAAAAAGCAGGAAAATCTAGAGAAAGCCAGTATAAAATGAGATGCAAGGAGCAGTAGATCAGACCCTCACACTGCTACTTAACAGCAATGTAGTTTTGGCAAGTCATTCAACCTCACTAAGCCTCAGTTTCCTCATACGTTAAGAGAAAACAATAATTCCTCCATCATATGGGTTTTCTTTGAGGTAAATGAGTAAATTTACACAAAGTAATTAGAACAATACCTAATACATAATAAGTACTGAACGAACAGGGTCTAATAGCTATCTTAATTTAAAAACAACTAAAATCAGATTCCGTAACTAGCCGTTGCTTTCACGCCAAAACCAAAAATAATAAGAAAATAATTCAGGAATTTCCTACCCTGTGATTTGCTAAACTCTGTGTTCTCTCTGTCTTCTGAAGTTCATGATGCTTATTTGCTGAATAAATGGGTTTAGCTTTATCTTTTTGTAAATAACTGAATGTATGAAGAAGTCATTATTGGACAAGTAAATAGTAGTGGGCTCTGCACTGAGACATCTTTGTCTTCAAAAGAGCAGTTGGTAAGGGGTTGGCCGGTTAGCTCAGTTGGTTAGAGCACAGCCTTGTAACACCAGGGTCAAGGGTTTGGTTCCCTGTACTGGCCAGCTGCCAAAAAACAAAAAAACAAAAAAACATACACAATGTGTGAGACACAGTAGAGAGGTCATAGGGTTTGTAGTTAGATAACATTAATTTAACTTCCGTCTTCGCTGTTATTAGCTGTGTGAACTTTACAAACTTTGCCAGACTTCTCAGAACTCAGTACTTCATTTATAAAGCAGGATTAATAATATCTAATTAGTAGTTTAGTACATAGATTAAATAAAATCATACATGTAAGTATAGAAAGAACTAAAAATAATAACCACAATCATTAGTTTTGAAAAGTTAAGTTAGTTACTGGTATTTCTTACACTCTTTAAACTGTGATTTATATGTCCGGTTACCCTCTAAGAGTCTCTGAGATTGCTCTCTGCCTGTTGAGTTCTTAGGACAACCCTGGGATTTACCCTTCTAGAAGCATTTTACGTTATTATAAGCCTATCCTATACTGTTCACTGAAGCCAAAGTTTGCACCAAAAAGCATTTCAGTGTCTTTTCAATCTAATAATGTCAACAAAGACCATTGTCCGGGATTGCTGGAACCAGCCACAGAGCTCCAAATCCCCTCAGGTCAGCTTACTTCCAAGCAGAATTTAATCCATTGCTTCTTTCCTCTTCAGTCTTTATGATAACCTTCAGCTCCACACCCTGCACCCACTCTTATCTCAGCAGCTCTCTTTCATCCGGCTAGCTAAGCACTTGAGGTTTCTTAGCTCTCTGGATATCTGCACAGGAGACACTCCGTAATAGACCAAAAATCTTTGAAGAATAATTCCTAAACTCTGCTAAAATTTGCTCACCAATTATATAAGTCCAAAAAATGTTGGTGAGTCCCCTGGAGGTATTATAATACCACAGAGCAGGGAGGAAGAAAATACAGTGTTGGCTTAATACCTATTCCACAGCAAATAAGAGTTTAACCATGGAATGCAAGAGTTACCTGTTACTACCATATGCACAGTCTTAGTTCTAAGTGGCTTTTGAAAAGAAGTCTTTTAAGTATGCCAAAACTATTTTGTATATTATAAAAGAGTAAACACACAGGTAGCTGTGAACTATGGGTTTCACTGTGGGAGAAAAGGATACCATATGGGACATGGCAAAGGTGAGAACGAACCCTGTGATGCTGGATTAGCATGAAAAACATCATTTCAGCACAGCTCAAAAGTTCTTTGAAGTTGTTTCTCCCCTTAGAATATATCCATCCTAGTGGTGTCCATTAAAGAGCTTTGAGGAATTGACACCCCGGTAGTAATGAGTCTACCTAGTGCCCAGGTAAGTAGTTTCTAAATGCTATTCTCTACCAAGGGTCCTTGGTCAAATGGCTGATACCAGGTCTGGCAGAGAAAGTATAAGAACAACATTTTGTTTTATTAAAAAACAAGTAATTGCTTAAAGACTAATGGGAGCACATAAAAAAGGCAAAGGAGCCACTTTGAAGAGTTCCCCTAGCCAAACTTGAGACTTGAGAAAAAAAAAGAACTTCTTCACAGAAAAATGTCAGATAGTGAATGTAGATATAATACTAGAACTTTAAAAATCTATCTTTGCAATCCCTCCCTCCCAATTAACTAAGGCAAAGACCCCAATAGATTATTAAGAGAACAGACTAATACCCATCTCAAGATATTACCCAAGAAATTACTAATTAATTGCAGAGGAAAATGCCTATCCTTAAAATGAGGAAATCTAATGGTCAGTACATTAACTGAGTGATCACACACGGTTTCTTCATTAATGAAATAAACTGTCATAATGTCTCCTGATATGAGGTAAGTATAAGTGTAAACTATCACCTCATAGCATTCTTGCCAAAATGAATCTAACGTGAATCTATGCTTAAGGAAACCGTTACCTGTATACAAATATGAGAGATTTCACAAGGCAAGGAGCTTAGACTCGTCTACAACGTCAATGTCATGAAAGACAAAGGTGGTGGGGGTGGGGAGTTACTGCTGTAGATCAAAGGATACTAAAGACACATCAACAAATGAAATGCTTGAACCTTGATTAGGTCCTGCACCAAATCAATAAAAATTAAGAACAATTAGAAAAATTTGAATATGGACTAAAAATCAGACAATGCTAAAAAGTGTAAATGATAGCCATGTTGCTGATACTTAGGAGAAAATTCCTTTTCTTAGGAAATATATACTAAAATACTTAGGGATGAAGAGTTATGATGTGTGCAGCTTGTCTTTCAACGGTTCGACAACAGAAAAATGTGTCAAAATGTTAATAATTGGTCAAGGGTGACCATTATACTATTCTCTTAACTTTCCTGGAGCTTTAAATTATCTCAAAACAAGACAGAAATAAAAATAATATGTAAAGTTCTGGTAACAAAGGTCAAGATGTCATAGTTTCTGACATGTTCCTGTGACTCAGCCTTCCACACAACTGCAGTAAAGCAATTCCCCTAACTTAGTTTAGAGACCTAGAGTTGCTTCCCTTATGGCCTTACTAGTTATTCAATAGAGGAATAAATATCCCAACTCATCAATGAGAAAAAGTTGAAAAATATTTAATAATCTTTTTTAGTGACAGGAATATAATATAAGCAGCGTAAAATTTTCCATCAAAGTGATTACATTTTGAAATTTTTTGAAAGGGTGAGCTTCAGTTATCTAAAATTTTGATATATAAAAAACATTTTATTTTCTCATATGCTATAAAAATGAGGCCTAGACAGACTTATAACTGGAGGCCTGAATTATCATATAATTCTATTGCTATGAAACTAAATAAATTCTACCCTTTATCCATGCATATAGAAGTGCACACTGTCTTCTGGCAGAGACTTCCACAGAATCAAGAGGCAGATAAGTAGGCAGGATGAATACATTACCCCTCTATATCTCCTACAGGGAAGACTGGCATGCAACAATAAAATACCAGATACACATAAAACTATTAAGCAGGAGACATAAAGTTACCAGTATCTAAAAAGCCTCAGTAAACAAGTAAGTTTTATGGCATGACAAAAGTTAACAGAAATGACAAGTATAGGGAGAAAGATCAGTCAGAAATGCCTTTGTTCAGACAAAGTTGAAACTCTACTCATGCCTCAGCCTGCAAAAAGTGAATCAAAGTAAAAAGTAACACAAAAACTGTTAAAGGAGGCACTTAATCCTACAGGAGAGAAGAATGCCAGGTACATCACCTTTACAAATTATTATTTACCAAATCTTGTGTGTAATACGAATATTTTTTAAGAAATTCCATTAAATATAGAAAAATAAAAATTGCTGTAAGAATTACTTGGGATATAGTTTAACAGGGTTGTATGTAATTCTGGGGAAATGTTGTAATTCAAAAGGACATCTTTATTTGTTTATTTGTCAGACCGTTTTCTGAATGATGAACTTCTTAAGGTTGAGACTGTATCTTCAAAACATTAGTCAGGCATCTAACACAATTCATGACATACGAACTCAGTAAGTGTTTGTTTAATCAAGAAAATAAGAATGGTCAATCATTTTTAACAATAGAATTTTTATTAAGCTCACATTGGTCTAACATCATAGGAAGTTTTACAGAGAAGCACAATAGAAAATAAAACTTTTGAAGAGACTATAAGTTCTTTCAGAAACTAAATGTGAAAACTCCCTGTGCTAAACAATAGAAAAGTGCACAATTATATGAATTCTGTCGTATGGTGTTTTAGTTTTAAACATTTCTCTTAATCTTTCTTCACAATGCTTTGAAGCTCCTCCTGTGAATATGTTGACACTACTTTCCTAATCTTGAATCTGGGCTGGCTTTGCTCTGTCCCATGGGATGGTGGGACATAGCAGAAGTGACATGGCACACGTTCTAGAGCCTAGACCTCCAAGACCTTGCAGTGATTTCTTTTTACCCAGGGAGTTCCCTGCAGCCATCTACATAATAACGAAGCCAGCTTAAGCTTCTGAGTCAGAGTGAGAGGATGTTTTTGTTTATACATATTTATCTTCATTCTCAACCAAAAATAAGTTTAGATAAGGAAGCTACTGTTCATCAATTTAGAAAGCAGTTTTAGTAGACCCAAGAAAACAGAAAACCATCATTACTGGAGGATGAACATAATATTATCTCAATATTAAAATCAATTTTATTCTAGCATTTTGGGGGAAGAAATTTAATAATTTATCTAGTACGACAAGGGATGTGACTAAGAACACAGATTGTAATGAGCCATTCACTTGTGCTGGGGTGAAGATAAGTCTCAAACCTACCTTTCCGCTTTTTAGCAGAAACTTTGGCACCGTTCTCCTTATTTCAAATGAAATGTTCAGAATCTTAATATGTAAACTATGCATAAAGGACTTCTACAGTCACAGTAAAGGAAAGGGGATGACAACAAATGGTCTCAGCACAGCTTTCTGCCCCAGGCTGGTCTGAGATATCTCTGTTTTCCTTCCAAATTCTGTGCAATGCACTATAAAAGCCACTGAAAACTCCATGAGGACAGAGACTGTTTCACTCATATTTAGATTCTTCCTCTCTACTGAAATAGCACCTGCATCACACAGTGAAGGAACGAACAAATAAAATAGAAAACTAACAAAGTCCAAATAGTGGAATCCCAATGCTAGGTGTGATTGCAGCATAGTCTTCTGTTTTGTTATGTTGTTTTAAAATTTTGTTTGTTGTATGTTTCCAAAAAATAATATTTTAGTCCAATAGACAGTGTACATTATTAAGCACTAAAACCTACATGCCAAAAAGAACAAGCAAAGAGAGAGAGAATATATATGATTTTTAACTATGCCTTATAACAGTTCATGATATCTGTGTGACATTTCTGATTTTCTAAAACCCTTTGATGTTTAATCTAATGTTCCCTAAAAGAAAACTTAGAATGAAAAAGAAGCTGTGTTCTTCCAATGACCGAGCCAGTCAGTGGAATTTATTCAGAGAGTTGATGAAGTGCAATACTGTTTGTTTGTTTGTAACTGATTGAGCTTCCGTGTAGTGTCCTATATAGTGTCAAGGAACTGAAAGTATTCTTCATTTTCGTTGCTTACCTTAATTTCGAGGAATGACTTGGGCATTGTGCAGAATAGAAAGAGAAAACAGTATTTTAAATCTCTATTTAAAAAGTATTTCTCCAAACCTAAAATTTTCTTTTGCGTATTTAAGGAAACATCAGGACAAGAATAGCAATTAGAATTGCTAGTAAAATCATGTCCTTTCTTGTCCATGGCCTCATGTCTCCCGCTATCCCTTCCCTGTCAGGATGCAGAACGAAGCAGCAGGCAGTCACCATTCCCATCAAACACACATTGCTTTACTTGAAGAGCTTCCCCAGTATGATCCATTGTTCTTGTAATATAGCATCACGGTATGTCCGGAGAGGGAGAAAGGGAAGAGGACTGTGCTCATCACTCATAGAACTCGTAGGAAATGAGTCTCTACTTGTCCTGTTTTAACCATTGCTCCTGGTACCAGTGAGTCAGTCACTAAAACAGTGTTCATTTAACAGAATGAATAAAGAGAAAATGGTTTTCAAAAATCAGATGAATATCCAGAAACTTAACTGGCAACATGATAGATCTTCAATCCTGATCATTATTTCATACACAGATATAAATACTGGCTACACACACACACACACACACACACACACACACGCATGCACACACACGCACGCACACACACACACTCACTCACACATGCACACACACGCGCACGCACACACACACACACACACACCAGTCACCTGGTAGGTGGAAATAAGGCAGTAAGAAAATAACAAAAATAAATTTACCAAACAGAACTAACTCCTAATAAGGAATGAAGCATAACAGAAAACCTTTAGGGAAGAAAAGAAAAACAGATGGAGAAAGACATATGACGGTGGTAATGATAATGACAATGATGTGAATATAAAATAATGAGAATAATAATGAACGTTCCTTTATACAACATATTTCATCTAAGGAATTCGCAAGGGGCTTATCATTAGAAAAATGGATTTCAGATAAACAATTCATCATGGGGGAAACCTTTGCAGATAATGGTAAGAGGCAGCACAGCTTACAGAACAGGATGATGAGAAAGGAATAACTTTTTTAAAAAAGGTAAAAACCAACATGGGTTGTTACATGTGAAAGGGAAATCGACTTTTATTTATCAGTGCTTCGAAAAGGAAGGATTAGTGCATGAAAACACTTCAACAGCTCCCACTTCTAGCTGGAAAAAAAAAAAAAAGCAAACTTTTTTCCTCCAGATGCATCCCAACTGGCCTGTGGCAGCAGGTGCACGTTCGCCATGTGAAACCACCGGTGGTTTCCTAAACGCAACAGGCTCCCTCTTGTCTTCATGGCTTTGTATCTGCTCATGCCCTAAGCAAACTTTTTTCCTCCAGATGCATCCCAACTGGCCTGTGGCAGCAGGTGCACGTTCGCCATGTGAAACCACCAGTGGTTTCCTAAACGCAACAGGCTCCCTCTTGTCTTCATGGCTTTGTATCTGCTCATGCCCTTCCTCCTACAGTTCACTTGGTGAATAACCACTCTCTAGAAGGTCAACAAAAAAGTTTCTGTAAATAGCCGGATGGTAAATATATGAAACCTTACAGGCCATGTGATTTCTGTTAGAACTACTCAACTCTGTTGCAGTAGGAAGGCAGTCACAGTCGCACACAGCACACAATCAAATGAGGGGCTGTGTTTCAATAAAACTTTTATGGACACTGAAATTTACAGTTACTATAGTTCATATTTTGCAATATACCATTTTTTCTTTTTGTCTATCTAATAATCATTTGAAGACAAAAAAACATTCTTTCACAATAGGCAAAAGAAAAACAGGTTACAAGTTAGATATGGCCCATGGGATATATGCCTTATCTAAACAGATGTTATTGCTTTCTAAGATGTTTTTCTATTATATTCCATGGCCAGGGACCCCTCTGTCTTCTTTCGCAGTAGCTTTTGCATAATATACCACTGTTTGTATTACCTGTTTCCAGATCTGCCATTTCTTCCAAACATCAACTACTACAAATAGGTAGTGATCAAGACAAAAGACTCCTGGAGCCAGACAATCTAGGTTTGAATTCTAGTTCCAAAATTGACATTATGCCTCACCTTTGAAAAGCTATTAAAGCTCTCTGTACCTCAACTTTTTTCATTTGTTAATCCAACAAAGTGAGGACAATAATAGTCCATATATCACAGAATCGTTTTGAAGTTGCATTAGAGAAAAATAAATTGCTTAAATAGTTCATGATGCTCAACAATTTGATGAATTCTAACAAATTGGTATTTGAAAAATTATACTAGGCAAATTTTTATCTTCAGTTTGCTTAATATAGAACATGATACATAATTGGGCTCAGTAACTTTTTTTGGGGGGGGTTTGAATGAATACTTTTTAAATTTAACTATTTTCTATTCTTTCCCCAGGAGTCAGTACTGGGTGGGGTGGGGAGGAAGGTAGTAGGTAAACCTAGGTACAATTGCCATAATAAAATGTAAATATTAGGAAGTTTATTTTTTTCATATGCATCTGATACTTTTATGCTTTCACAACTTGTTGTAGTGAGCACAGATTTCCATCATGAGCACAGATGCCCGTTATGTGTTCACTCATTCAGGAGACTCTCATTGCACCTGTGTTCCATACCAGGAAGCACTGTTAGAATGAACAAAGGCACGGTCATGGTATCTGCCACCAAACGTTCACAGTTCTGGGATTGAGACAGACTCATAAACTAAGGGTATTAATAAAGTGCAAAAAGTGCTATCTTAAAGGCAGAGGGAATAAACGTGCTTGATGTTCCAAAGAATCAAAGGAAGTCATTAAAAAGGATTTTTTTTTAAATAAATAAGCTGGTAATTGAATGAAGCCTTGAAGAAGAAATGGAATTTCCTAGACTGACAGATGAGTTTCCAGGAACAGAATCAGCTTTTACAGGAACGGAGTATACTCAATAGCTTGGCTTTTTCAGACACAACAAACGAATAAATCAGAGTACAGGGGAGAGGTTCAGGATAAAGCTGAAAGTTAACATTTCCACTCATGGAATGTATGATATGGCATAAGAATCTGGGGCTTTATTCTGTTGGCAAATAGAAGTCTAAAGAGGGCTTTCGGAAGGGAACAGACTTAAGTAGCCAGGAGGAAGGGGTCAGTGCAAAGGGAAAGGAAGCAGGCTTGTCGAAATCCCAAACAGATGGTGAACCTGATGAGAAGGAGCAATATCTCTTCCCCTGAGAGTAGTAAAGGATAAGGGAAGATTGGAATAAGAAGATAATTTAACAAATGGGAGAGGGGAACGGTACTCATCAAACTTCAATGGCCTCAGGACATCCTCAAAACATATACAGCTTGTGAATCATTTAGACATGACATAGTTTATAGGCATGACAGCCTAGATGTGATCTGCCCTCTATTCATATATATGTAATAATTACTTCTAAATTAAGTTGAATCAAAAATGGGCTGTGATGTAAATGAAAAGGAGCATGCCCTTTGGAGCCAGTGAGACAAGGTCTTTATTGTTGTGTGACTTGTACAAGGTATGAGCCTCTGTGAGGCTCAGTTTCCTGTGAAGTTGCCATTACCTTTAATTTCCTCATCTATAAAATAAAGATTCTACCTGATATAGAATTATTATGAGTTAAGTGAGATAAGAGTGTTTATAAAATGCCTGGTGCAGTACCTTTCATAAAATAGATTCTCAATTCCCATGACTCTCTTTGTCTATATCTGTGCCATAGAAGTCGCAAAATATAGACAAGGTAGGGCACACATCTACAAAGAGTTCATAATCATGTTGTGGTGAGAAACTATACAAGGTAATACTGAACAATTCAAGACAATATCTGCACAGTGTGGACATTCATAGACTAGATTAAACATTGAAATGGAAAGTGATCAGCAAAGAACAATATAATTCAAAGTGAAAACTTACAGAAACAAAAGTCTGCAAAAATTGAAAAGAAATGCAGTAAATATTAACAACTACCATTGCCCAGGGGATTACAGATTATTTTGATTCCCCTCTTCAAATAATTTCCATATTTTCTAATATTTCTCCATCAAAACTGTAAGAATTTTATGATTAAAAAATGTTATTAAAAATGTTAACTACAATGTTCTTTTCTCATCAAAGAGGAGGAAACAAAAACCCTAAATGAAAATATGGAACTATCTACTTATACTTATCACCAAAATTCTGTCTCTGAAGAGAGGCAGACTATGGAGACAGAGACAGGAAAAGACTGAGATGTTTCTTTGAAAACTTAGAATTTAGAGTAATAGGTTAGCATCACATAGTTAGGATATTTGAAAATTAAGCCTGGTATATTAATGTTCATGGAGTGAATTGAACTGCATGTGGCAGAAAATATCTCTCTTTCCTGCACATCCAATTAAATAGGCAAAAGAGTGATTTTTGTTTTTCTTGAATTACTATATTAACGTTTCAGTTTTCCATGTCACATTGAATATGCCAATTCAACCTAAATATCTGAGGGGTTTTTTTTTCCCCCCTTTTTGTCTTTTTTTACTGACCGGTAATGGGATCGCAACCCTCGGTGTTGCGCCCGTAGCAGGGACTGGCAACGGGATCGCAACCCTCGGTGTTGCGTCCACACCGCGCTCAGCCAGTGAGCGGGAACCAGTCTCCACACGGGATCCGAACCCTCGGCAGGAGCGCCACCGCGCTCCCAAGCGACGCACTCCCCAGTGCGCCACAGGGCCGGCCCCTGAGTTATTTTTTAACTTCTGTAGAATTTAATAGAAAATTAAGTGATTATTGGCATATATATTTAAATTGATGCATTTAAAAATATAATTAACCAATAATATATCATTATTTAAATTTTTAATCACCAAGACGTCTAAATACATTTACAATGAAATGCATGTAGGAAACAGTGACATGTTCTTTTCAGAAAAATCGGATCAAGAAAAACATAGCTTTGTATTCCATTATTTAGGGGGAGGAGAACTCCCAGTATTTCAAACCAAAGACATATTAATGATGAATTATTAGCATTAGAGTACTGTATAGGGAAACTTTTGTTTCCCTATATAGCATTAGGAATACTACGTACTATTTCCCTACAGGGGAATAGTATATAGTATAGAATAGTATATAGGAAATACTATATACTATTTCCCTATATACTATTAGTATAGTATTTTTTCCCTATATATATATATATATATTCCCTATAGTATTTCCCTATATAGTATAGTATTAGGGAAATTCTCATGCAATTTGAATCAATATATTTCAACTTGAATAAATATATTATTGTCATAACTTGGAATATTTTAACATCTTAATATTGTACTCATTTGATTTTTTATACTAAACTGTAATCGTTGCTTTAAAAAGTTTTATGAAATATAAATGTTTGAATAAATATTTTCATACATTCTCCCCAAAAGAAATAAAGAAGATGTATGACTCCTAGTATTTCAAAGAACGTGATGGACTTTTCAATGTGACTTAAATTATTTTTGAGGGCTAAATTCTTGGGCACTTTTCTTCACAGATTTTCAAGTATAATATGACTTATATTTGCCTTCTATGCCCAGCCATGGAAACAAAACAAAGGAAAACCACGAAATGCCTTTGTTCCTGCTCTTGGGATTTCTATGAAGATTGATTATACCACTGTATATCCAGATGGGAAAATTAAGCGATATAATCAACATTTCTAACTTTTCTGGCCATTTACTTACTACCATTCTGGGAGCAGAGTGCAAGTTCTTGGAAGGGTCATGCCCTCCCGCTGTTGCATAGAATTCTTTAGAATAGACACAATGATAAAAATCAAATCTCTTCTAATCTTCCCCTGTCTTACTGACACTCCAATGCACCCTTTCAGCTCCTCAGCAAAGAAAGAAAAGCAATATTCACCATACAGAGCCATAAGGAAGACACAATAAGTGTCCTTCCATCCGTCAGGCTAGGTCAGCAGAGACCCTTAAACAAGGACGGAGAAAAACACAATTGCCTCAATTTCTCTAAAAACTGGAACCAAAGCAAGAAGGGAAGTGGGGGAAGGGGTTATGTTTGGGGAAAAGTGGGATTTAAGATTAATTTTAGGTAACTGACAATATTACTTGAAACAGTCAACTGACAGCTGCCCTCTCTTTCCTAGATTATGGCCTCTGTCATTGTAGCCAAACTTAAAATACCATGGCCCTGGCGAGCCACAATACTTTATTTACATATTTATAGAGATAAGAATATTTCCATCGATCAATCTGCAAAAGAAAAAAAAATTATGTTTTACAGGTTAGCATAAAGAATAGGCTCAACACACTGAAACAGTGTTTTGTTCTCGTAGTTTGTTTTGTTTATTTTTGATATCCGTATATTTTGCACAAATTGAAAGGAAGAACTGATTGAAAACTACTTCTGGTGTCCAATCAGGGCTACAGGATCCTGGTGTACAATCTCCTCACACTTTACTAAAATATCCGCACATTCCATCAAAGTCTAACCGTTGGTCCGTATATTTTGCACAAATTGAAAGGAAGAACTGATTGAAAACTACTTCTGGTGTCCAATCAGGGCTACAGGATCCGGGTGTACAATCTCCTCACACTTTACTAAAATATCCGCACATTCCATCAAAGTCTAACCGTTGCCTATTGTTACCTCCCTCATATGGCCTTGCTATCTTCCACCCCCTCACTATTATTCACATCCTCTTATTTCATCTGGACTATTGCCATTGTGTCCTAACATTGGTCTCCCTCCCTTTTCTTAGCTACTTCAACTTCTGTCCTTTGTCGTGCAGGCAGAATGATTCTCATAAAACTCAGACAGGATCACCATTCTTTTTAGAAGCATCACATAGTCCATTCTCTTTAGCCTGATTTTCATGGACCCTTGTTATCAGCCTTCAAATTTGGCTCTAGGTTTTTTTTTAATTCATTTATCTCCAAACTTCCTGCTCTGTTCAACCCACAACCTACCATCCCATAAACACTTCCCTGACTCTATGCTTTTATTAGTCACATCGTATCTCTCAGCATAAAATGCCTCCATCCTTGATTTCTAACCCATCTCATTATTAGAATTTGAACTGAAATACCATCTGTAACCATCATGTCAGAGGAGAGAACACCTTCATCTCTACCCCCATGTGATGATTCATTTTATGTGTCAACTTGGCTGGGCCACAGGACCCAGATATCTGGTCAAACATTATACTGAATTTGTCTGTGAGGGTGTTTTTGGATGAGATTTACGTTTAAATCAGTGCACTTTGGGAAAGAAGATTGCTCTCCACAATGTGTAAAGGTTTGAATAGAAAAATATCTGAATTCCCCTGAGCAAGAGGGAATTCTGTGGACTGAAGGCCTTCTGACTTGAACAGAGACATTGATGCTTTCTTAAGTCTCCAGCCTACCAGCCCACCCTGCAGATTTTAGACTTGCTGGCTTCCATAACTGCATCAGCCAATTTCTTAAAATAAATCAGTTTCTATAAATACACATTCTATTGTTTCTGGTTCTCTGGAAAACTTTGACTAATACACTTTATAACATGCTACCACCATCTAGAACATAGTTCATATTTCCTTCAGTTAAGGTTCAGGAATGTCCGTGTCCATGTCCCCTGCCAGATGGTAAGTCCACTGGGATAGTAACCACATTTTGCTGACTTTATGGCTCTTCCCACCCACACGGTAGAAACTCAGTAAGTTTTTATCAATCTACATGGTCTTTGAACAAAACGTTAAAAGGGTACCTGAATTAAAATGAATAATGTATGATTATTTCCCTTTGTCTTGGAAGTCCTCACCAGATCCATGTGTTTTGGGTCACTCTGGCTATGACTTTGCTCAAAGGATTCAAGAAATTAGTCGCTTGAAATGACATTAATTGAACCAATGATCCTTATTAGCACCAAGGCAATATATGTAAGCCAACATGAACAGGTATTAGTATCCTTTCAAAGAGTTCCCTAATCTTTTATTATCCTTGCTGTTTTGTTCTCTAATTACTTCTTTAATCAACTGATTGTCTAGTAAGTACTTATTTAATTACCTTACATGTAGGCGCTAGTTGTACTAAGGGCCTCTGAAGGTTTTATTCTGATAATTGAAGAAAATTGTCATTATAGTAACTTTGACTCAAATACCACACAAAGGGAAAAAATGCTTATAAGGAAAATATTCAAATATGTAAACAAATCATTCACATTTATAGAATGTTAAAGAGTGAAGATAAATGCACTAAACAAATATGCAAAAATGGTGATGGAACGGAGCTTGTTACAACTCCAGCAGGGTCCCCTGTTTCTCGAACATTACTGTGTATATGAATCACCTAGAGATCTTGTTAAAATGCAAATAATGATTGAGTTGTTACAGGCCACTCTTGAGTAGCAAAGATCTGGACTGTAGAATCCAGAATGAAAATCATTCAGTAAGTCAGCTTGTAAGTAGTAATGTCCAGCAATTGAAGATTTCTGGTTCCATGCATTTTTCACTTTTATCCGTAGAAAAAGTCTCCTATTACCCTTCACACAAAATTATTCACTTGCCTAATTATTTTCCTATGTCTCTCCTTTGTGTATGACCATATGCTTGGTAGTAGATTTGTGTGTGTGTGTGTGTGTGTGCGCGCGTGTGTTTGCATGTGTGTAGCAGAAGGTGAAAGAGATCATGACGAAAGATATAAAAAAATATACTGGCTCTGCCTTCATATTTATTACAAAGAATCAATTAAAAACGTTATCAAACAACATAACCACATGACAAAGCACGTATTAGGAAAATGGTTACCTTGAGTTCTGCTAAGTAGAGAAATATGTATGGATTATATTTAATTATATGCGAATGTCCAGGTAAAGAAGATTTTGAGTCATTTTCAAAAGAAATGGAGGGGGGCAGGTTGTCAAATATGTAAAAAGTTTGCAATCACAAGTGATTACTGAACATAACTGGACGTCACATATGTAAAAAACAGAAGAACAGAGGTAAGCACAAGCTGATTATCTTTATTGTGACATAAACTAGGGCAAATTTGATTTCAGCACGTACAAAAGAGACGTGACTGGGGACTGCGAGAAAGAAAAAGGTTGATTCTCTTGCATATAAGCTTTGCTGAGCTAAATACATCCATCATGGAAAAGTAGAAACATTATCATACAAATACAACAATATCATTATGGGATACCTATAGGAAAAAAACTGGAAGCACTTATAAGTTAATAGATGGTGGGATTAGAGGAGAAAAAGTAAACTTTGAATTCTTTACAGAATTTTTAATGTGGTGGACTGAGGCCTATTTTAGTTTACTTTTCAAATAAAATATCTAAAATCTGAAACTGGCCATACTCTTCATTTTGCTAAAACACTGAAATAAATTAAATATCAAGTTGTAAAGTAGTAAATTAGCCACAGAAAAGTCTATACCAATCACTTGATGTGCACTCTGGAGAAAAGACAGCAGAATAAAATAAAATTTTCACTTTACTGAATAGCACCAAAATGTTTAGAAGCTTCGGAGAGAGCCAGATGTCATCCAGCTTGTATTAGGTCTGTAAATAAAAGTCCCAAGTGTGGCGAATTTTTGCAGTGATTACAGGCTATATCAGATTATGTCACTCTGGCTTAAATTTAGCAAATGCTAAAAGATGTAGCATTTGGAATGTGGAAGTTTATCTAGCATTAATCTACCCTAAGAGAAGCTAGAGAATTTCACTAAAGCTCTCATCACTTAGATTTGAATTAGAACAGCAAAATAAGAAATATGACCTATATTATTTCAGAAACCATAATATATAAACTGATACTATTAACGACTTATATTTAATTATTTAAAATAGACATCAAAATAACAGAATCAGTATTTGCTACCCAGTTTGGTGGAAAAGGTGTTTTGATTCTAAACAACTAGTGCCATCAATTTAACAAATTACCAGTTTCATATAAGAATATTAAAATTTCTTTCCTTAATATATTTAACAGGAATATTTTTCCTCTTCTAGTTGAAGATTCAGTCTAGGATTGTATATTGCTTTTAGTCTTCGTGTATCTTTAATCTTACATATTCTGAAACGCTTCATTACCCTTTTAGTAATTACAATGTGGTGCGTGAGACACGTGCATATCCATGTTCACAGGAAAAATACATCAAAGTATTTATAGGGCATGATGGCTGCAATTTACCCTCAAATGGTTCAGAAAAAAAATGCGTTGTTGTGTGTGCATGTATGTGTGTTTGTGTGTGTGAGAGAGAGTGAGCGTAAGAAAAATAAAGCCAATGCGATAAAATGTTAATTGTGTCTGAATGAAGGATATACAGAAGTTCTTTGTACTCATCTTACAACTTTCCTTATGCTTGAAATTATTTCAAAATAACATTGTGTAAGCATCTTTATAAATCACATTAGGTGATTTGGGCTCTTACAGCCTTCAGGAGTACAGAATTAAGGTTGAGAAATTGACAACCTAGAATTTAGGTTCTGGAACAAGATTTCTCAAGAGAGGATACTGGTCATTCAAGGGCCTGAATGGGTTTCATTGAGTCCATAAGCTCCTTAAAATTAGACTCATAAATGTATTAATGAATGTTTTCTGAGAAAACAGTTAATAGTTTTTATCAAACAGAGATCCGTGGCCTCAAATAGTTTGGGAATTACTGCATCTGTCATATATATCCAACTTTTTGTCACACTTAAAATGTAGTTTCAGATTTTGGGTAAAATAGATCTGGAACCATATATAACCCATAATGGTCACTGAGTGATTAACTAGTACCACCATTATTTATTAAGAAGAGTTTTCTTGAGATTTGGTGTACAAAACTTTTTAGACAATGAGGAAAAGATACATGTAAATATTACCTTTATTGAGAAGCAGAAAACAACCAGTGTTAAAATCATTTTTAAAATGAAATGAGGGAATTCGTCTAGAGAGCTTTCACAAACTGGATGCAATTCAAAAGACAGCCAAGAAATAGGAATTTTTAACGGCATACAAAGTCAATTGATGGAAAGGAAATAGGTAATAAACACTATTAAAGCATTACTTCCATTGTTTCTTACTCAAAGTGACACTTTCTTTTAAAAGTTTTCAACATACGTTACAAATATGTATTCAATATACATATATTTAACAAGATAAATATTATAAATAGAATGAGTTACAATTGTTATTTGATTAGTCATTCCTGTGTTAGAATTTATCGCTTTATTAAATGATTTTAATTGAATTGGGTTGAGGAATATTCCTTTGTCGATAGAAAATTAAGGTGGAGAATATTCTCTATGAACTTACATTCTAGTAAAAAAAATCAAAATTGCTTAATATTTTCTATAAATAATGTCATTGGTAGCTTAAAATAATCAAGGCCAGTCTTCTCTAAATAGATTAAAGAAAATTGCCTATAAAACATTGAATGAGGGCCGGCCCGTTGGCGCACTGGATAGTGCGCCGCTTGGGAAGCGCGGCGGCGCTCCCGCCCGAGGGTTCGGATCCCACATACAGACTGGTTCCCGCTCACTGGCTGAGCGAGGCGCAGGAGCAACACCGAGGGTTGCGATCCCGTTGCCGGTCCCTGGTCCGGTACGGGGGCAACACTGAGGGTTGCGATCCGTTGCCGGACACGGAAAAAGACAAAAGACAAAAAAAAAAAAAAAAAAAAAAAAAAAAAAAAAAAAAA
>NW_007727626.1:606374-608380 GCF_000696425.1 Galeopterus variegatus | reverse complement strand
AAAAAAAAAAAAAAAAAAAAAAAAAAAAAAAAAAAAAAAAAAACATTGAATGAGTTTCCAATTATGTTGAATATCATCTTAATATTTTAAAAACTCTTCTAATGGTCAATTACTAGGGGAAAATTAATGGATTATGCTATTATTTATTTATTCTATTTATTTCATTATTTTTAAATATAACCTATTACCATGTAGGCAAAATGATTTTTATCATTTTGCAATAATGTAAATTATGTGTTCAAATATCTAAATCAAGTATTAGAAAATCACTGTACAACTCATGCCAAGAATGCAAAGACAGTGCTGCTGGGAGAGTGGGAGAAATATGGGTAACAAGAGGAGAAATTGACGGGTGTGGGGAGGGGTTACAAAGTGACATTGTGGGTGGCAAGTTGAACATTCAATAAGGATCATTGTTAACTCAGGAAAAGAATGGATTTACTGTCACATTTCCTCGAGTGTGATGTTGCACTGTGATTCTACTAGGTAAAGCCTAGTAGATTAATCATAAAGGTTAATTATAAAGATATTTTCAAGTCAGGAAAAACTGACTCTTCATTTGGAAAAAAAATCTATAAAATTCACATAATACTCAGTAATTATTTTATGATTATTAATTATGTAAACATAAAATAATACATAAGTATTATGATAAAATATGAAATGATTTATAAAATGTTTAGATATGAAAAGTACTTGTCTGGGTAGTCTAAGGCTTGCAATCCTGCTCACAGCACCAATTGTCTAGCTCTCTTAATCCAGTTCACGACGCCAACTATAAAGCTTGGTGACCACGCCAGTTGTCAGGCTCTTTTACCTGCCAGTAATCCTGCACCAACTGGGCCAATTTTTGAACTAGGGCTGGGTCTGGAGCTCCCAGACCCCTCAAGCCCATTCACAGACTGGGTCACAAACCCTTCACACACCAGGCTGGGTCACCAGACCCCACACATGCCAGACTGGATCACCAGACCCCTTACACGCAGGTCAATGAGCTAGGTAACTGGCCAAAAAGTCCTTGGAAGCTGCAGGTTGGAAAGCATGGCTGCGCGTGGTGGATGCCCAAGGCCAATGCCCACCCGCTTGCTTCATCCAACTCTCTCTTTCTCTCTCTGTTCTGAAGAACACAGGAGTAGCAACAAAACTAAAAGATACATTGGCGCACATGCGCACTAACTACACACATACACAAAATTTGCTTACAAAGGATGCTGAACCACACCCAGTGGGACCCAAGACAAGGGCCCTGACCAAACTATTCTATTTTCCCAACAGTACTTTTTATCAGGATACCAGGAATTACTATAAAGGCAAAGGAAGATGTATCTACATAACCTTTTAAAACTTATAAATGGCAAAGAAAATACAAGGCAGTGCTCCCCCGTTACCCACACACAAAAACACATCCAATTATACCACATATGGCAAACTGAGAAACATTTGGTGCAATACTTATACCTTTACAATTTAAATGTCTACTACATATAAGTGAGAAAAAGTAGAAATTATCCAATAAAAATAAGCAATGACATATTTCGTTAATATGTAATTTACAAAAGAGAAAATACATGTAGTCCATAATGATATGAAATAATACTCATCCTCAGTAAAAATTTTAAAAAGCTAGACTGAAACAAGTTGTGATTTTGCATACAATTTTTGCAGAGATTAAATAAAATAATAAAATCCCAGTGTTTTATCTCAACTCAACTCGATTGCTATAGGGAATTGTTTGTTAACCTCACAAGTATGTTTTTATTTTTATTTTTATTTTATTTATTTATTTTTATTTTTATTTTTTCTTAATTTTATTTTGTCGATATACAATGTGGTTGATTATTGTGGCCCATTACCGAAACCTCCCTCCCTCCTCACTTTCCCTCCTCCCTCCCAACAATGTCCTTTCTGTTTGCTTGTCGTATCAACTTCAAGGAATTGTAGTTGTTATGTCTTCTTCCCCCCCCCCCCGTTTTTTTTTTTTTGTGTGTGTGTGTGTGTGTGTGTGT
>NW_007727626.1:603234-605597 GCF_000696425.1 Galeopterus variegatus | reverse complement strand
CCCCGGTCCGGTACGGGGGCAACACTGAGGGTTGCGATCCGTTGCCGGACATGGAAAAAAGACAAAAAAAAAAAGAAATTCATCCAATACAAGTTATTTAGAGGTGTATTAGTAGAAAAGTTGAGGTTTGCATACAAGACTTTTCATTGCAATGTTTATAATAATAAAAAAGTACAATCATATTAACTATTCATTCATTAGGAATACTAAATTACAGTTTTCCCAAATAATGGGATAATTTCTTTGGCAGGATTAGATAGGTAGGCAGATAGTAAGATAGAATATATGCACAATTTATACATGTGCACAAACATATACACACAACAGAATATTGTAGCATTGATTTGAACTTGTTTATTAATTCACATAGTTCTTTTCTTTTCCTTTTTTCCCCCTTAATCTAACATCAGAAATAGTTTGGAATTGTGTATTTACTGTTTTTGTTTCCTTGATAGATCAAATTCAGAACTAGAAGTGTTAGGTCTTGAGTACAGGTTGGTGAGTGTATTTATAACAAAAGTAATTTAGCATATTCATAAGTCACTAGAGTTTTTTTGCATTCTCAAAACTAAGGACAATCATTCTCTGCTGAGAAATCTGATCACATATTCATATACTTATAAAATTCAACTACGTTATCATTTGAAATAATGCACTTGCATTTACTGTAATACATATTTATCACAGTTCAGATGAAGCAAATACCTATATCTGAATATAATGATAGTGTTGTTAATAGGCTTCTTTTAATATTTTTTCAATGAACTTTTTAGATAAGCTAAATAACATACATATTTACATTTTTATAATGTATAGAAAGTGTAAATTTTTCCAGTTGGTATAAAGTGAGAAATTTAAAGTGACTAATTAGATAAATCCACATAGTTGTCTTTTCTCAATTATGTGAGCTTGGTTTGAATGTCTAGCTAAAGAATGTGAAATATTAAAATACAGCATAAATGGAAGACCAAGGTTTCAAGGAAACCCTAAAATTTCTATCCATATTTTTGTTATTTCACTCACATAATCATATACACTATAGATATCAAAATGTGAATTACATGGTATGAAACAAATTAATATTAGTAGTGACTATCAAAAAATACCCAGTTGTCAATAGTTCCTCTATAAACTTCATTAATGTTTCAGTGAGAGAATTATCAATAGATACTGCTTTGTTGCAGGTAATATACATACTAACATGGTTCCCATTTTCTGACTTCAGCATCTGGACCTTTAAGCAGAAGAACATTCTGACTATTTTTGTAGTATCAAAGCTTTGGAGGTTTGAATGTAATTTAACAAATTTATAACAGGGACGACGTGGCATTTCCTGATACATCCATTTACCTATCCTATCCCAAATAAGCAGATTCACACAGATTTGACTTGTTCTGTTTTGTACATTTCAGCTCTTTTTACATTTCAGCAGGCATAGGATTGTGGTTCTCATATGCACTTAGACTTTCCCAGAGTTTCTTACTTTCTCCCAGGACTAACTACAGAAACTTCTATTCCTGCTGTGCTACTTGCTTTTAGTCCTTTTTCTACTCCCAGAATCCAGTTCCCATTTTTAAAAGTCATCTCTAAAAAAAAGTGCCTCACGATTTGGAGATACTTAATGTAAAATGAGAGAAAATTTCTGCTTAGAGATACACTTCTGTACTTTAAAGACTTTATTTTCCAAATTTCTAAAGTTATCAGATAATAAATAGTACAGAAAAATAAAATGAGGTTGTTACTTTCAGTTCTCACAGTTTCTTAGTATCTAAACTTGCATTCATAGAAACATCAAGGTTTTTTTTTTTTTTCAATTTTAGAATTGTTTGAAATATGTTGTTAAACACTTTCAATGCAAAGGACAATTTTCAAACCATGGAAGATTGGAAGATTATAAATAAAGCTCTTAAATTTACCTTCAAAAAATTAGTATGCTCTGTGAAAGTCCAACAACATATTTGAATTAAAAAAACCCATAAGATACTATGTTTAGAATTTGACAATATGTCATTCAGGACAGAACTGTTCAACTCAAATAACTGTATAGATACCATGTATTCAAGCCAACTAATAGTTTCCCAGAAAATGACATAATCACTTTATTTGTAAGTTTCCATGTATCTTCATAAAATGACCATATTTCACTGCTGTTCACTTTCATGTACCATGATACAATGTAGATGAGGACGGGACAGTGCTGGAGTGCAGCCGTTTTCAAATACTAACCAATAATTTGAGTGCTATTTTCCCTTTTATTTCAAACAATTAAGCTACCTGAAGCCTTATTAAGCCATTCATTTCCTCAGGAAATAAATACTGTAGCATAAATATTTAAATAAGAAAACAAAACAAACAAAAAAAAA
>NW_007727626.1:593209-603142 GCF_000696425.1 Galeopterus variegatus | reverse complement strand
TCAGGAAATAAATACTGTAGCATAAATATTTAAATAAGAAAACAAAACAAACAAAAAAAAATCGATGAAACATGAAAGTCTAAGAACTTTTAAAAGCTAGTGTTTTTGAAATTACAAATATCTAAAAGGACTCAGGGAATAAAAATGAAAATGTCATACATTAGAATAAGAATTCCCAATCCAGAGAGCAGCTAATGATACCAGGTTTAGGCGAATGGAAGGGTTGGAAAGGACGTAAGAAGTACATCAGTTCAGAACGTCTTTGAAAAAGATGCCATCCCAAGCTCCCCACCTCAGCAGCCCCCTATCTTACTCCCATATATGTGAGGGATTAGGGGAAGAGAGTAGAAAATAGAAATACCTGGATACCTGGTAGGTTTGGGGAATTAGAGCACTGGGGAATCTGCAAGTTCCCTAGGAAGCGTGCCTGGAAAGTGTATCTAAGAAGATGTAGGCTGGGCTGTCCAACCAAATTCACTGTGGGCCAGTGTGACCCAGGAGCAGAAGTATGATCATGTATGACTGAGAGTTGCATGAAAATAGATAGCTCATTGCCAGCACACATAATTTTGGTTGGAGCAGTATGACATGGGAGAAACAGAAAGATCCTCATGTGCAGAGCTGAGAGAAAGCCAAGCTTTACAATTAATTCTATGATCTCCAGGGACTAACAACAAACCAGAAGAAGCCAAGAACTTCTGGGGGGATGTCAACATGAACACAGGTCACTTCAATTCAGGCATTCCCCCCGCCCCACCAATATAATAACTTGGAGCTTTGCAAACCTCTGGAACTTATGCGTGATGCTGAAGAAAAAGGTGAACCATAAACGAAGTGAGATTATGATTTTGTCACTTAGCAAAATAGGGATTCTTAATAGATAATAAATTGAGAAAATATGAGATTATACTTTTTAAATACCTGTATTTGTATCCTGAGATTATTTACTATATTTAGTAAACTCAAAAATTATACATTTTATAATCTGCAAAATAACTATTAAATTGGAATCACTCTTAAAAAAGTGTAGTAATTGAGTTTTATTCTGATTTGGTATGTTTTATTCTGTATGTGTATTTGGTATGTGTAGTAATTGAGTTTTATTCTGATAAATAACTATTAAATTGGAATCACTCTTAAAAAAGTGTAGTAATTGAGTTTTATTCTGATAGGGTATGTTCCTATCATGTATAATAGGGGAAAATGTACTCAAATATCTTAATATCAAAGATAACTTTGAGGTCTACACAGGCTATCCCTAATGGACATTTATTCAAAAGATATTAAATATACTAGGTGACCTTTATTTTACACAATAATTGTTCTTCCAGTCAAGCCCTTCATATTTTTTCCAAAAATGTTGATAGATTTTGGACAAAGATGTATCATGTTTATGGAAAGGAAAGTTACTGTGAGCCAAAGAGTTTTATGATATTAAATTCTGCCTAAATAATGAATATATTTTTAGTCAAAAGTTTCTTTGTTTCTTTTCCTTTCCCTAGGGATAGAGGGTGAAGTATTCCTTTTCATAAAGATGTCTAGCATAAAGCCCACAGTGCAGTCCTATGGGGCGTCTACTCCATGCTAATCACATCCTTGTTCTAAGAAGTGCAGGCAGTGTGAGAAGAACACTGCACACCAGGTGTTGGAAACAGGACCTCAGGCAATTAAATTCTCTAAGCTCTGGCTTCCTCACTAGTCAACTAGGAGGAATAAAATGTTCCCTAACAACTTCAGAGAGGTGTGCAGGAATCCAATGCCATAAAAAGGGAAGACTTTTTTTAACTGTGAAAATTTGTTACGGCTGTTATTGCTGTTAATCTTGTGCAAGCACTTTGAATCTTAGCTCCAAAGTTTTCTCATTAAAACCATGGGACATCATCATCATCGTCATCATCATCATCATCACCTTATATGGTGATGAGAAGGTTAAAGAGGTAATACTTGTATAAGTGCAATAAATGTCAGGTATTATTATTTTTTAATTAATAAGTCTATTTTTATTAGCAACAGTTATATTCTATAAGTTGCCATGAACCTTGGAGAAATAAAGGGCTAGGTTCTTGTGAGACTCTTGTCACAACATTTTTGTCAATCAGTTAACACAAAACCTTAGTTTATGTGCGTTTTTGTGTGAAGACACCTTACTTAATGTATCTTGTTGACTCATTAACATCAGACTCACAACACTATGCCTCCTTCCTGAACAAAGCTTCTCTAACACATGTATTTCCTCCATAAGGCACATCACAGCCTTTCTGTGCTGGGGACACTAGGCAGCACTCAATGCTGGGGGGACATTTTAAACAGTGAAATCACCAACAGAAAACACAAAAATGCAAAAAATGGGCCACTAAATCTACCGCAAAAAGGACTGGGGTGCAGTATGAGATCTGAAACAACAAGGTAGAGTGTCCACTTTATTCAACCTCAGCCAGGAATGCGTGCATCAGACAATTAAAACTTTTCACTGCTCTGCACATGCACATGTCTACAAATGACCACAGAGGGGCCCCAAGTGTTGATCTTCAGGTTACAAATAAATTTTAGCCAGTTAATAAATCCACAGCCACAGAATCCATGAAGATCAACTATACTATTTTTATGAAATGCTTTTCAAGTATACATCTAGTTCAAAATTCAATCATCTAAAATTTACAGTACTTCATGATCCAGCCCCTCCATTCTGCCTGCTTGAGTCATGACACTCTCTCCATTCAAATGTGACACGCTCCTCGCTGACCTAGAACCTTCGCACATTCCACTTAGAGTTCCTAGAAAGCTGATCCTCTTAATTCTAACACCACATCCTTCAAAGTCTACGTTCTTTCTCCTAGTTTGGCAGAGACTGCTTCTCTTTCAAGTTAAAGAGTTTGTGATCAAATTCATTTAGACATTGGCAGCAGCACGTGTCAGGTGGACACTGAGCGGCACTCGGAGGCCCCCATTCACCTCACCGTGATAGCAGTGGTGCCCCCTGACCTTTTCCTGGGAAGCAAGTGGCCAACTACTAAGTAGTTTTCTGTAACAAAAATAGTTCATGCAGGTAACAGTTATCCCTATTTTTATTTTGACAACTTCAAATTTACATTTCCCTCTACTTATCTATTTAAAACCATTTACCTAACAGAAGTTTCAGGAGTTGGCCAAACCATCACCTGCCCCAATCCCGTCCTGAATTTTTGCTTCACAATATGACCAAATGTACAGCTCAAGGCAAACTTTCTGTTTAAATAAAGCTGCATACAAGTGGCAACTTTATCTATTCACAGCAACCCAGGAGAATATTATGTGCATTATTACTCTGCAGTTTTGATCCAACCTTCAGTAATCCTGTGAAGCAATAGCAATAGGTTCCAATGGGCAGTCCTGAACCATCCACAAATTAAACATCTTCAGGACTTTCTGTTTTAAAGATTAGGCGATAAAAAAACCCATGGTCTCCTTTGCATTTAAATGATACAGGATTACCTAAATCAGTTCTGGCCATACTGTTACAATGCAAAGCACAGCTTCAAGCTCATTATTTTGTAAAAGAAAAGTGAAGTGGTAGACTGTAAATAATAATGTAATCCATTTGAAAAAAATAATNCTGGGAAGCAAGTGGCTAACTACTAAGTAGTTTTCTGTAACAAAAATAGTTCATGCAGGTAACAGTTCTCCCTATTTTTATTTTGACAACTTCAAATTTACATTTCCCTCTACTTATCTATTTAAAACCATTTACCTAACAGAAGTTTCAGGAGTTGGCCAAACCATCACCTGCCCCAATCCCGTCCTGAATTTTTGCTTCACAATATGACCAAATGTACAGCTCAAGGCAAACTTTCTGTTTAAATAAAGCTGCATACAAGTGGCAACTTTATCTATTCACAGCAACCCAGGAGAATATTATGTGCATTATTACTCTGCAGTTTTGATCCAACCTTCAGTAATCCTGTGAAGCAATAGCAATAGGTTCCAATGGGCAGTCCTGAACCATCCACAAATTAAACATCTTCAGGACTTTCTGTTTTAAAGATTAGGCGATAAAAAAACCCATGGTCTCCTTTGCATTTAAATGATACAGGATTACCTAAATCAGTTCTGGCCATACTGTTACAATGCAAAGCACAGCTTCAAGCTCATTATTTTGTAAAAGAAAAGTGAAGTGGTAGACTGTAAATAATAATGTAATCCATTTGAAAAAAATAATAACCCAGTCTAGCGTGCGCTCAGTACTGTGATAAGAACAGTTGCCAATATATGGGAAACACTGCATTAAGCCAGGATTTCATACATTCTGTTTTTTCACCTATGGTCTTAAAAATAGCAACCATGCATAGAAATTTATAATGAATACATTTATCTATACTTTAATGCTTCATTCTTTATAAAATGTTATAACCATATAATATATGGTTATATGGTAAAAAATATTTATATAATTTTAAACATGTTTTCTTGATTATTAAGATGATTTCAGAATATCTATAGACATACCAATTCATATCTTTAAAAAATCCCATTCTGATTCCAGATATCTCTCTGCCTATCAGTTCTTTCCCTAATCCCCTTTTATAGAAAAGAGCTGTGCACTAAGTCTCTTTTTATTATCATCAGTTCTCTAATCGATGCTTTCCAGTAAGGTTTCTATCCTTTGCACTATGCTACTCAAGGGTAACAATTTCCACGTTGTAAAACTCAGTAATCACCTTCTGCCCTGATTTTACTTGACCTCTTAGCCTCTTCCAGCAAAATCGATATCCCCTCCCTCTCTAAGCACTTCCTCCTCTGGCTCCCAGGGAGACCTCTCTCTGTGTTTCCCTGACCACTTTCCCATTCCCTCTGCTTGCTCCTATCCTCTTCCACACCTCTAAAGGTTGGAGTTGCTCAGGTTTTGCTCCCAGGCCTTCTCTTCTCCACTAGACTGTCTTCCTCGATGATCTCAAGAAGCTTCATGGCTTTACATATGTTGGCAGGCTGATGACCATCGAATATGTATTTCCAACTCAGACCTCTCCGTTTTGATCTCTTGACTCTTATCAGTATGACACTGCTCTTTTAATATTCATGGGTATCACAATATAAAATATCCCGGATAGAAAATTTGATCTATACCCACCAGCATGTTCCTATTTTACTCTCTCCCACTTTAGAAAAACAATACTCACATAGTCAATTAAGTCTAAAAAAAATCAGGATCTCTTTTCATGCCAATATTTGTTGGATGGTGTTATTTCCAAAATGTACCTGAGAATACCCACTTTACTCCATTTTCACTTCACTCTATCTACCACTTTGCTCAAGATGTTGCCTTCTCTTGCAATGGCTGTTAAAACAGCCTTAGAAAAGATATCCTGGCTTCCACGCTTGCCCTTTTGTTATCCAATTTTCATATAGTAATCCATGATAATTTATTAAAATGTAACCCAGGAGCTGTTGGACGAAGACAGCAGGTTGTACAGATACTTCTCATTTTGTTCTCTTTTGAAAAAGCACAAAACTATAACAAATGAACTTAATAAAAAATTGACAAACCACAAAATGAGAGAACAGGAAAGGAGATGTGGTAGCAAATTTTTAAAAACTTGAAAACATGGACAGCATAGCATGTCTGAGAAAGCTGCTTCCTTAACTGGCAGCGGAGAAAGTTGAGGAACAACCCAATGTAAATGGTGGATTCCTCAAAAGGCCTGGAAATTGGCAGATTCAGGAACTTTAGGAATTTGGGATAAAAATGGCGGATTCCTCAAAAGGCCTGGAAATTGGCAGATTCAGGAACTTTAGGAATTTGGGATAAAGGGTATTCTAAATAAGTAAGTATGGGTGAAACTATTTGAGAAGCAGTTAGATTACTAGACGCCCGCACCCCTCCAAGCCACTGGATTATTACCTCTATTTTACCTTGGCAGAAGTCTGGAGATTTTCTCTTTGGAGAAGGTGAAACAGAGGGTCTAGGGACTTGGGCTATCATATTAAAACATGAGAAATAATGGATATATGCTTAAGGAATGCAAAATTCCAAAACCCTCAGTCTGGTTCTCCCATTTGGCTTCTAAAATTGTACCAGCCAGATTTTATCCTCCAGGGAAAAGATTGTCATATTCTACTTTGGGGAATCTAACTGTCCCAGGAAAGAACATGAGCATATAGAGTCCAGAGTTCTCCAATAAGTAGCCCACCAAGATTATCTTCAAAGAAGTTCCAAATCAACACATTCAACTCATATAATTTGAGCTTTATATTAGCTATTGAGTCTTCTACTCAATCATAATTAGACAATAAATACTTTCAAATGTGTTATATAATTACTAAAAATGTTTTTTTACTGGACATGAGTCTCACTTTTGTCCACATATTTTAAATCATGTGTTATGTATAAGAAGATTATCACAACAAAGTAGTGGTTTCTGAAAAATCAAAACTTTCCCTCCATTTTCTTGTTCTCAAAGGTAGCGTGCAACTTACCAAATTATCTTTGATGTAAATACTGATTTTTTTAATTCCATTTTTTAAAAATTAAAATTATATTTTATTTAGGAAAAAACTGTCAATAATGGATTAAAAGGAAATTCAGCAATAAGAAATTAATTTTATGATGATATTTAGAAATGTGACAACTGTTTTCTCTAAATAGTATATAAAGGACCTAAAACAAAAACCAAATTATTAAAATATATTTATGTTTTAACAAGTATTTATTAAGTACTTCTCACATCTCAGGCCTCCCTAACAAACAATATGTGGATGCTCTAGGAGATCAAACATTGTTTGATGAATATAAAAACTCCAATCCATTTACTGCTTTATTAAGAAAATTTTAAACAGTATTTAGGGACTTACTGAGGTGACCTTTACTGACACTTCTAAACTTTTGATTTTTCTATCCTAGTTATATCTCTTTAGCAAAAAGTTTGGTTTATTTTGTAAAAATAAATCCTACAAATAAGAGTCAGTTTTAAGAAAAAGACAAGGCAGAAGTTGATTTTTCTTGTGTTTCCTTCATATATGATAGGAATCCCATTCATTCCATGCACTACTTGAAACAGAGCCGCATGACCTCTCTAATGAGAGACCCAGAATTAACCAGTCTAGCATGGTGACTCTGCAGAGTTATTAGAAACTCAAGATCTTTTCATCCCTTCACCAAACTACCCTTAGCATTTGTCTTCTATACTCAAGTTTGCCTTTTGGCCTAAGAGATGAGTTGCAAGTCCAGCCACCACCACTCTCCAGGCAGAGGAAGAAGGAAGGGACAAGGGCCAAAAAAAAAAAAAAAAAAAAAAAAAAAAAAAAAAAAAAGTGTGGCCCTCCAGCTGAATCAGCTCCTTTGAAGCTCCTTCTCTGAAATCTCACACTCTTCTGCTTACTCTTCACTGGCCTGAAGTTAGTCACATGACCACACCCAAACACAAGCTAGGAAATGAAGTCTTTTAGCTGAAGACAGGCTTCTTTTACTACAGAAGAAGGGAAAAGAGAGGTTGAGAACACAACCAGCTGTCTCTGACACATACTTTTGGATTCTCATTCTTTTTTCTTCCCAGAAACTTCAGATTGCTTTCTGATAACCTTGTACAAAGTCCTATCCTGACATTGCCTCCTCAACAGTGATACAAAGCTTAAACTTGTTCACCTGCTGCAATGTGCATGCCTTTGTCCCAGTGATACAAAGCTGAAGCCTATTCATTCATGTCCACGATGAACATCGTTTTGTCCAAAATTGATTGTCTGATGTTCATACCTTCAGAAGAGTGATTTGAGTTAGTTGTGACTGAAATGTTATTTTGGACCAATTATTTATTTTCCTAAGATATTAATAAAGCACTGTAAACTACTACGTCTGAAAATTTTTCGTTTTAGAGGGAACTTTGAAAGACACTGAGATACAGTGCTAACACAACAGAATGAATCTGCAGACATGGAAAGCCAGGTACTGTGGCAATTGAGAATTGAGGCAAATATTATCTCAGTGGTCTCCAGATCATCTTCAACAACACCTTCTGATAATGCTGTATGTGACTCAGCAATACTAAATCAAGTGACAAGTTATATAAACAGATCCATTTCTGTAAAAGAAAAAAAAATGGAGATTTTTGAATTCATGAATCTTTAAAAAGGAAAAAAAAGTGAATAATTGGTGAACGACTATTTTGCATATAGGCTCACTATTCCAAAATTATTATGTACCTTACTTTTAAAATAGTCTTTTGGATTAAATCTCATTATTAAGCCAAAATTTACATTTCTTCAAAAAGTAAGTTTTACATCCCCCTCCTTTTTTCACAGTACATTGTAAATTTTAGCTAACAATTTAGAAATATGTGATCCTATCATACATGTTTTTTTTTTAAAATTAGGTGCATGAACTTTTAATACCAAAAAGACATAAAAATTCTATCACTCTAGTGGGTAGGTCTAAATTATTTTTGGTATTTAACACATGCTTTATGCTGCAGGTAGAACAGAAAAGGAATAGTATGGGGATTGATCCGGCCCATGTGTTTATACATGGCACATACAAAGGTTCTTCAAAAAGTTTATAAAAAGATTTGTATTATCTTTTAATTCTACTTTTCCATGATTTTTTAGAAGTACTATCACATATAGATGGAAAGGAACATCATCTGTTTTATATCACTATGATTTTCATTCATGTCTTTATTCAGCATTAAAAAATTCAAAGTAGAGAGGTAGAATGCTGGTCTCACTCCTACATGGAACAAACAAATGAAAAAAATCCACAAAACAAGAAGATAACCAAAATGGCTCTCTCTAGTCATCTTAGTATTTAAACACCATGGGACCTCAAGAACAAAGGTAAATAAGCTCAAATACTAGTTCAACTTTTTTCAGATAATTCTAATCCTAATGATAAATGTCTCTGAATGACATTGAATGACTAATAATTTAGAAAGTAATAGAAGAAAAGTGGTCATTCTCTCCAACCAGTCTTCAAAAGATCTGTGAATACTGACTAATGGAGAAATTAGAGGGTCTTGTGTGTGTATGCATATGTGTACGTACAAGCTCAGTGTATTGGACTAAGGAACTGATAGACTGGAGGCCAAATCCCAATCAAAGATGATAAAAAGGAATTATGTGGATAGAACATACACTGGTGAACATATGCATTTACTATTGGCATTTCATTGATTACTTGCATGTATAATCTTATTTGTATCATTAAGGAAAATACTGAATTGTTTTATATAAGCAAAAATTTTTGTAAAGTATGGTAAATAGTAGACTTACTTTAGGATATTTACAAAACAAATCATGAACTTGGCAAGTTTGTGTTAAGCACTAAGTAATACAACAATAATTTCCCTATTAAAACTGAAATGCTTAAACTCCTGAATGTAAAAGTACAGATAGAAAAAGAAAGGTGATTTTCATCTCTTTTGCTTCCAGAGAGAGAAGAGATGATGAAAGAAACAGCCAAGATAAGAATGGACAGATATCAGGGAGATGCCATATAGATTAGCTAAAATAAATTGGAGAAAAATATTATTAAATTGCATTTGGAGGTGGAGAAAAATCAGGGAGAGGTGAAAGGATAGAGAACTACTGACAGAAGGATCAAGATGATGTGGTCAGTGAATTGACTGAAATGATTCACTGACAAAAAATCAAATGTTCTGAGATAATAAAAAAAAAGAGCACTAAATTTTTACGTGTTTCAAAAGTACACAACAGGAAGCTTATAAAGGCAGGCCAAAATATGGAGAAACCAGGCAAGCTGTACGTCCAAGAGAGGAACTGATTGACCCAATCGAAGGACGTTCAAAGCAGTCCAAATATAACATGGCGTACAAAAGGAATTCCTGGTAGTGGGTATGCCCCCAGTGTGAATCTGGCCCTCATATCATGGGCACAAGGGGTGACAATTAGCTTTGTATCTCATGAATATTCATAATAAACAAACAAACAAATAAATAAGCAGTCCGAATA
>NW_007727626.1:590216-592664 GCF_000696425.1 Galeopterus variegatus | reverse complement strand
TTGACAAAATAAGAATAACGCTGGCTATTGAGATAAGCCTAGTGTTTTAGTAATATCATTCGTTAATTCAACAGTTTAAAAACTAATTTTAAACAAGGATACCTCCCAGACATGCACATTCAGGACATACTTCCAAGAAGGAATCAACATTTTTTGAGCCCCTTAAATAGGTTAGTCAAAAAACTTGAAATCACCATTTAATTAAAATCAGTAATGATCACTTTCTGGGGTCTTTTCTATAAATAAGCGAGGCTACATTATATGTATGTATGCATATATATATATATATATATTTTTTTTTTTTTTTCTCCACCAACAATGATACTCTACCACTTTCCTTCCCAGAAAAGAAATGTACAAAACATGAGTTCTTGAAACAGGAATTTTTAAGGGTTTTTTAGCACTTGTCAAATTGGGGGGGCTTCTTGTATAACATATAAAATACTATATATGGGTTATTTATTTTAGAAAATTTGAAATAATTACTCTGAAAAGAACAAATTGGTTAGAAAGAGGAAATATATGTTTGTAATGAATATAAAATATGCCATGCTCAAGATGAAATAAAAAATTTTGGTATATTAGTACCAAATGATTAATGAATACTGAACACATTGATAGAAGGATACAAAGCAGACTTTGTTTTGTGTCAAAAACGCAAAGTAGCCTAAAGAAAAATCCGGGATAATTGTTTTTGTCAGAGAGACCACTTTCTATGATAAAAAAAATTACCAATCCTCAGTTTATTTTTTTAATAAAGTAAAATTTTGATAATATTTTAGTGGCTGCTATGAAATTATAACACCATTTTGAAGTACAGCAGAGCAGAACATAAATATTAGTTCTCTGCAGCTTAAGATGAACAGCTTTAATATTATCAAAAAATTCATGCATCTAAAATATAAATCTAAAAATGGAAATGCATACCAAAATAAGAGACGCAGCACACTTGAGGAAGAATCTCACACTATCAGGAAAAAGCTTTCTTAATCCTATGCTATTGATAATGCAACAAATACATTAACATTAACAAGACACTGCAAAAGTACAATTAATTCTGTTGTTTAAAAATACAAGCCAAATGAAATGTTTTGATTAGCTAAAAGGCTAAGATTGGAGAAGGTGAATATTTAGATGTTAAGATTCTCTTTATTTACCTATGTGGTTTTTTTGGTTTTGTTTTTTTTGTTTTGGGGGGGATTGTTTGCTTATTTTAAGGAACTCATGCAGGCATACATATTAAACACTTGTCATACAAATTAAGAGAAAGTATTTTTTTTTTTAGATCTCTTTTAACATTTCCTCAGATCATTTGAGAAAAAATGTGAAATTTCAGAGCTGAAGGTACAAAAGTAATGGCAAGAAAATTTCAGGAATAGTGACTAAAAACGAATTTGCATCATGGCATATAGCACGGATATATACTAGTTGTTAAGGAGATGCTTAATAAGTTTAGTAAATTGTGAATTTAGTAAAGCAAACTTTTTTGAGCAAAAAGGCAAGGAATTCCAGAAATAACTTTTACTTAAATCTAATAGTATCTGCCAGTTCGATGCAAGGTGCTGCTATAAATATTTGAAGTGATAAGAAAGACCATATTTCATTTTCCTAATAAATATTTATATTAACATTTCTTAAGCGTAGGTGCAGNAGTACAAAAGGAATTCCTGGTAGTGGGTATGCCCCCAGTGTGAATCTGGCCCTCATATCATGGGCACAAGGGGTGACAATCAGCTTTGTATCTCATGAATATTCATAATAAACAAACAAACAAATAAATAAGCAGTCCGAATACAAGGAACGGGATGTTCTCTAGCCAACCTCAGTCGAAACAGGACCAGTTTTGAGAATATGGAGAAGAAATTATCAAAGTGAATGATGCTGGAATAGGAATAAATCGTCCCCCAAGAGAAAAGAGCTTGTTAGAGAAGATGAGCTGGTTAAGCATGTTTTAGCTAGAAGGTTGATCCTGAGTTACATTCGACCTCTGACATCAGCACTTTGGAAAGGCAAAGGGGAGACCTTGAAACCAGCTACCTATACTCCCTGCCACCCTTCATAAGGGGGAAAAAAAGGCAAATGTTTAACTAACCCCTTAAGGTATCTTCAGAAGGCGTTACTCAATGAACAAATCACTAAGCGGCAATGCCTTAGTTGTGAGTAAAATAAATAAATAAACAGATACAAATAAAAATTTATAATTGACAAAATAAGAATAACGCTGGCTATTGAGATAAGCCTAGTGTTTTAGTAATATCATTCGTTAATTCAACAGTTTAAAAACTAATTTTAAACAAGGATACCTCCCAGACATGCACATTCAGGACATACTTCCAAGAAGGAATCAACATTTTTTGAGCCCCTTAAATAGGTTAGTCAAAAAACTTGAAATCACCATTTAATTAAAATCAGTAATGATCACTTTCTGGGGTCTTTTCTATAAATAAG
>NW_007727626.1:588312-588809 GCF_000696425.1 Galeopterus variegatus | reverse complement strand
AAGACCATATTTCATTTTCCTAATAAATATTTATATTAACATTTCTTAAGCGTAGGTGCAGCATGTGTACATTTTGCTGTTATTTTTTAATAAGCCAGCATTTTCAGTGCACTAACACTGCAAATATAATGTCATCACACATTCAAATGTAATGATGTGTCAGGAATGAGATTGAGGCTTCACGTTAAGAAACAGCAGGCACAAAACGTAAACTTCTCTAGTTTGAAATCTTTATTCAGCATTAAACAGAGTCTAGGTATCTAAGATATTTTAAATTATAAACATAAGCAATATTAACTCACCTGTGTGCAAGAGCCAGCCAGAATCATCACCGGAGAGCCAATTAGGCACATCTTTTCCAACTTTTGTTTCAATGACTTACTGTTAGTAGCTTGAAATCAGCTATGCTCAGAATTTTTACACCACAGAAATTGGCAAACACTGTAAATCTGGGACTGCTTTACCTACTTGTTTGTTTGTTTGTTTGTTTGTTTGTT
>NW_007727626.1:568883-588024 GCF_000696425.1 Galeopterus variegatus | reverse complement strand
AAACACTGTAAATCTGGGACTGCTTTACCTACTTGTTTGTTTGTTTGTTTGTTTGTTTGTTCATTTGGAGAGCAATTTATTAAACATTTATTAACACACCACTGGTTATAATACAAATTTTTAAAAATTATTTTCTGCATAAGATGAAGCAATAATCTTGCTTTAAAACTCTGTTATTTGTCCCCTTAGAATAATGTTAAAAGAAATTGAGGCAGTTTATTGATAATGTTAGTGATTTGTTTGTTCATTTGGAGAGCAATTTATTAAACATTTATTAACACACCACTGGCTATAATACAAATTTTTAAAAATTATTTTCTGCATAAGATGAAGCAATAATCTTGCTTTAAAACTCTGTCATTTGTCCCCTTAGAATAATGTTAAAAGAAATTGAGGCAGTTTATTGATAATGTTAGTGATTAAACTTTGACATAAAATTTCCTAGTGCTTTTTTTATAAATTTCTAGATTAGTTTACCTGCAGTACCTTAAGATGGCAAGCCAAGCTTTAAAAAGAAAGGCAGGATTTTCTGTAACAAAAATAGAATACAGAAACAGATTGGAATCTAATGTTGATAGGATAATTTCTCTGTCAAACACAACTTTAGATTTCAATTTTTTCTGTTCTTTAAAATAAATTCAGTGTCTTATTTAGTGTCTTTGTAATAAATGTTATGAGTTAGAACTTATAAGCAAAATGTATTCCAATAAAATTTCACTTATGTATCTATTTATATATATCAAATTATACTAAAAACATTATTTAAATAAGGAAGTTATACTACTTAAATAAACTTGAAAATTGTTGGTCTAATCCAATGGATTTCCTTTAAATTTAAAAATAAAACACACAAACAAAAAGCTGGAGACCAGAGATATGAAGTGAACTGCCTACAGCAACATACTCACTGATCTACACAGGATTTTCTTTTTTTTCCCCCTTGCACTACTCAAACTCCATCCTTCATAGCTCTGATAAAAGGCCAACGCAGAAGAAACTTTTGCTTGAATAAACCTTTTTTCACATAAATTACATAGAAGAGGTTAGGAAACAGCAAGTGAAATAGCCCATTGTCTCCTCTCCCCAAAAGCACAGTCCCTGACTATTGGAAGAGCTGGCCGTGATCACAAAGAAGTAATTACAGATACGAGAAACTACATATGAAGCTATTCACCTGAGTCATTTTCAAAGCTGCTATTTTAATTCTCTTTTGGATGAAATAGAACCTTGGAAAATGAATGTTTTTAGTAAAACCACAAAGATAGCAGTGCATGTCTTTCAATTGTATAGAAGCATTAGATTTTTAAGTAATTATGACTATTTTCTTCTGCTATTCATCAAATGACTTTACCAGAATAGCAGTAGAAGAGGCTTTAGTCGGATCTATATCCAAATATCAGGGTGGTATCTTTTTGTTTTTATTCTACTTTATACCCCAAAAAACTTAAGGTGAATTTTTTTTTAAAAAAGTTGTGTACTCCTGAATTAACAGTTTAATTGTTTAATTCTCTGGAGCCAGAGTTCTCATCTGTACCATGAGGGTGATACGCAGATCAGAGCGGTTATGGAGGTGAATTAAAAAGGTGGTTACACGGATAAAAAGGGCCAGGCTCATCATCGGGAATAGGGAGTATTATTTTCCTTAAACTCAACTGAAACAGTACACATTTCGAACCAATTTATAACATTGTGGGTGTAAAAAAATTTGCTTTTAAAACAATTTATATTTGTCCCACACTGATATACATTTAACACTCATTTTGTGTCTTGAGAAGGTAGGCTCTGCCCTGAAAAAACTAACAAGAATATAAACAATTGCCAGTACATTTAACATGCAAATGCCTGTGCATTGTTACATAAATCCTGCAGTTGCTTCAGACCTCTTGAATATATTTATTATTGCATATTTGTTTGTCAGCAAGGAAGCCTGGAATATGACCCCGTGGAATGACTCAGGAAAGCGTCTCATTTGAATGTTTGCTCAAAGGTTTGGTTCATTTGAATTCTTCCCATAATTTAAGACTGAGTATCTTATTTTGATAATGTCTTGACCTAAATGGCTTCCAAATACTACATAATATATACAGCACAAAACAATATCAGTAAACTGATACATCAGATGATTCACTTGCATTACAATTAATAAATAACCAAGATGATTCTGGAGACAATTAGACAGTTTCGAAATGACTACTCCATACTCACTCTCCTAGTCTATCTTCTAGGAGATGTAACTTAGCAGTATTTTTATGATTATTGCTGTGAGTCTCATTTATTTAATGGATGAGCTTAAAATTTATCAGGCATGCTTACTGAACTTTGAAAAGAGCATTGCATTCTGCAAACTTTCCGACAGTAGCATTCAGAAAACTCCTCCTTTGAAAGTATTCCCTGATGTCCTTAAGAAATACTCCAGAACTGCACAATTACATAACTCAAGAAATGTCTTCCCAAGGCCCTGAATGCTGTCTCAGTAAATCTGAAGACAGGCTAAAATAAAATGGACTGATTGAAATGGTAAATATTTTAAGATAATAAAATATAAATAAAAATAGTTTGAAGTATTTTGTTTGCTATGAAAAATATGCATTGCAGATTTGGGGAGAAAGCCATAACCAATTATCTGACCACCTCCAAGACTCCAAATGATGAAGATTCATTTTAATGCATAAAATTACCCTGAGATTCTGAGGATGTTTCACTCATCTCTGGAAGAGCTTCCCCTCTAACGTACATTACATTCACTTCATACGAATGTCATTGGTCTTTTATATCATCTCTTTTTTAAGAGTGAGGAAAAGAATTCTGAATCTGAAGTCACCATTCCCTGATAAGAGAATAGAAGACATGCAGGCAAAGGCATTGGGCAGCAGAGAAGACAGGGTGACCCTTGACTGTCCAAGGTATAGTGAGGTAGCCAAGTCCTTCCAACCTTCTGGGTCATCATCACCTTATCCTTAAACTTAGAATAATAATACCTAATACCCCCCAACTACTATGAAGAATAATTAATAGCACATCTAGCAATGAAATAATTTCCATGAAGCCTCTAGCACAGTATCCAGTACTTACTAGATGTGTCTTTTATGGTCTTTTAAATAGCTTCAAACGCACATCTAGCACAGTATCCAGTACTTACTAGATGTGTCTTTTATGGTCTTTTAAATAGCTTCAAACAGTTTTATTAAGAACAGAATACAGAAAAGAGAATTTCACTTTGAGATTGAAATAGTTAATAACTTATAAAACACAAAAAGTTAAAAAAAAAAATAAAAAGCACTTTGTTAACATCCTATCTCAGAACAAAGGAGCCCTATTTGCATTATTTTTAAAAGTCTTAGTGGACCTGACTGCCCCTCCACCTCTTCAATTGTGAGCCTGAAGGGTGGGTTGCAGAAAAGACCGAAGCTCTAGAACAGAGATCATGTCAAGTTTCTCCTGTGTGGGGGGAGGAGGTGGGGAAATGAAGAGCAGAGATTGAGGCCTACATCCCTGTTTGCACAGAGTTTGGGGATGTAGGGACAGATACGACTATCCAATCTGTAATAAGCAAAACAAACCACTCCATAGGCCCCTCAGAAACCTCTAGCAGCATCCCAAAATTGAGAGCAAGGACTACATCTGAACAGCAGCATCTCATAGCCAAAGAAATAGCTGACCTGCTACCTACCCTGTTATATGGCCCTACTTTAGTGCAGGATTCTTTTAAGAGTCCAGAGAAATGGAGATACATCTGAGATCGCATTTCTTTGCCAGCTCAGCAGGTGAGAGCTTGGAGAATATATGGATATGTCCAGATACATATTTAGTTTACTCTTGTCCACTGCACTTAGGTAGCACAGTGTCGGGCCTTAAAAACCAATGCCACCTTAAGTGACATTACAAGCGGTGCCATTATGGGCCCACAAGGGCGTATTAACGTGGCAGCCTAAGATGGTGCTGGGAGGAAGTAGGGTGGGGGTATCTGTGGGAACCTTGCCTAAGCCCTTATTGGCCAAATACGTGCTTCTACGCTCATGAAAGGCATTGAGACAGGATACATGCCCTTGACCTTTAAGAAAACCTCCCCTCCCTATCTGCCTATAAAAGCCAGTGCTTGTGTGGTAATAAATGGAACTGCCTCGACAGAACCCCCGCCGCATCTGAGTGTCCTTTAACTGGGCTGTTGGGGCCGGTGGTGTGCTCACCTCTCTTCATGGCTCTCTTCCCCGTCTCCTTTCAAAGGGGACTGGAGGGAAAGAGTAATCCGGGCCGTTCACTTGCTCACCGAAAGGAACGAGGCTAGTGCTGTACGGGTTGGGCGCCGGCGGCGGACCCAACAGCACAGCATCCTGAATATTTGGAAGGCAAAAAGAAGACACTGGTTCCCTGAGAATGAAGAGTGCAGGCTTCCAATAGAGAAAACAGATAAGTCCTGAAAAGAGAAGCCTGGCAGCTGTAGAGGATTCTTAAAGCAAATGTCCTTCACAGGGCCTGGTTTTCCAAAGCCTTACAGTTTCAAATATTGTCCTTGTGGAGGACTGGAAGTTTTCCTCAAGCTATAAAGTCTCTGGTGTATGATAAAGATTTGTGGCACAGCAAGGTTGCTGGCTCAAGGACAGACAGGTTACTGATTGATATATGCAGACACTGGAAAATTGCTGGAGGGAGAAGGAATGTTTGCTAAGATCAAGCTTTGTTGGTGTGGACCACTTAATTGTCTACTGGAATGTCATCTGGTTTGTTTCACTGAAAGTTACCAGCCTATATTGTTAAACTATAACCCCACCTATGTTCTCTTCCTGTAACTTCCTGGTCTGGAAAATAAATGCAGGAAGTGAACCCCAATTCAGGGTTAATTTCCTAAGGAAGGGATGCCTCTTGCTTGAGGGTTCCGGGGAAGTTAACCACTTCAGGGGTTCTCACTGCTCAGAAGAGATGGGCTTTGAGTAATCCTTCGCAGCTCCATCACCTAGGGGAAGTGGGGTGACAAATCCGTGGGGCACAAAGCAACAGGAAGTTCCTATTGAAAAGTACCTGACCTTACCATTTTGCCCAGGGTAAGCCTGCCACTCTCTCACCACCAAAGCTCGTTATGTCCTTGAAGAGAACAGTTAAGATTTCATTTCCTTTTCTTTTGAACAGGGTATTATGACTTTGAAAATAGTGCTCTTTCACCAAACCATGGCAATTCTATACTACAGCAGTGTGTAAGTATAATACACTAAATATTTAAAATTTTACTACATAAATTCAGTTGCTATTTTATCCTCATTAATGATCATTGTTTTTGTAATAGATTTTAAAAAAAGAAAAAGTACTTTTCTGAACTTGGTTACTTTTCCCTCCTCCTTTTCTCTCATTTCTACTGTGTTTGATTTTAAAGCTGAGATTCTGCAGTGAATGGTCATTCACTTTATTAATTGAAGCAATTTGTCCCAACATGACATCTTGTCAAAAGCCAGTTCCGTTCACACTTCAATTACTCAGTGTACATTGAGAAGAAAGTGCTCAATGCCTTTGCAGATTGCTGAGATTTTTCTGCAGAATCATTCACTTACTTTCGTAGATTATCTCAGTTTTCTTTTTTCATATATATTTTTTATTTTAGAGGAAAATAAAAGAAAAAATAGAAAACAAAAATAGAGCTGATAACTCCTGTCTTTAGCAGAAAATGGTAAAAATAAAATCTGTCAATTCATTATTACATTTGCCAATTCTTCAGGCGACTTGTAAGATGTTTTTTGCATGTAGTTCATAATTACCTACTTTAAAACAAAAAGTTAAGACTAGACGCATAAAGAGATTAGGGAGCAGGCGTTAGGAATACGAACAGGATCTTTGTGAAGAAAAGATCCCCTGGCAGTGCCTCTGCCAGGAATAAAACACCGAATTCTTCAAACATTTTTTGCACCGATGGCAGTAGTTCATGCTTAAACAGTAATATTAGTCTCCAATAAGGCATTCCTTAGTTGTTACAGTCTGGGCAACAATCATTGTAGCACTGCAGTAAGGTTGATACAGAAATGTACAATATTTATTCCTATTCAAGCTACTGAGTCATTATAAAAGTAGCAGTGCGGACAACTATTCCACTCAGCATGAAAATTCCAGCGAAATGTGAAAGACAGAAAAATAAACAAGGAGAATGATGTATGGTATTATATGATAATATGTGATATTATGTAAGAAAACTTGGGAAAATAAAAGAAAAAATAGAAAACAAAAATAGAGCTGATAACTCCTGTCTTTAGCAGAAAATGGTAAAAATAAAATCTGTCAATTCATTATTACATTTGCCAATTCTTCAGGCGACTTGTAAGATGTTTTTTGCATGTAGTTCATAATTACCTACTTTAAAACAAAAAGTTAAGACTAGACGCATAAAGAGATTAGGGAGCAGGCGTTAGGAATACGAACAGGATCTTTGTGAAGAAAAGATCCCCTGGCAGTGCCTCTGCCAGGAATAAAACACCGAATTCTTCAAACATTTTTTGCACCGATGGCAGTAGTTCATGCTTAAACAGTAATATTAGTCTCCAATAAGGCATTCCTTAGTTGTTACAGTCTGGGCAACAATCATTTTAGCACTGCAGTAAGGTTGATACAGAAATGTACAATATTTATTCCTATTCAAGCTACTGAGTCATTATAAAAGTAGCAGTGTGGACAACTATTCCACTCAGCACGAAAATTCCAGCGAAATGTGAAAGACAGAAAAATAAACAAGGAGGATGATGTATGGTATTATATGATAATATGTGATATTATGTAAGAAAACTTGATATTATGTGTAAAAGAACAAAGGAGATTCATAAGCTTTCACCTGGAGTAGTTGCATGCAAAAAATATTCCTGGCAATGGAAGAACACTATCCACTTAATATATCTGGTGTTGGTTCACTCTCTCTAGAAGCATTATGTGGAGCTAGGGCTGGGTCTCTGGTGCTCACAGACCCCTCGAATACATTCACAAACCCTTCACATGCAGGTCTATGAGCTAGGTAACCAGCAAAAAGGTCCTTGGAGCCTTGGTTAAAGTAGGAATAGTCTTTATTCAGCACACACAACACTGAACTAGGCAGTCCACAGAGAAACTCAGAAACTCAACAGATACTGGCAAAGTCCAAAGAAAAACTGAAACTGAGTAGCTGCCAGCAAAGTAAACATGCTCTATTGATAGAGGCAGGTCTCTGCCACCAGCCTTTACAAACTGCAGAACACACAAAAGCAATGAACTAGAAAGATACATGGGTGCACATGCACACTAACTCCACCTGCACACAATTTGTTTACAAGAAATGTTGGGGGAGCCTGACTAAATTATCCTATTTTCCCCACACATTAGCCAATAAAAACATAAAGTGAGCAACTACATAATTTTAAATTTTCTAGTAGTCACATTAAAAAAAAATGAAAAGAAGCCAATAAAATTAATTTAAATAATATACGAGGGTACTGCAAAAAGTTCAAGAAGAATTTGTAGTATCTTTTAATTCTCTTTTTCCGTGAACTTTATGAAGTACCCTTGTACTTTATTAAATGCAAAATGTCAAACATATTTCAACCATTTCAACACATATTCTGTATTTTAAAAATCATTGAAACATTTTATACTCTTTTTTCACATTGAGTCTTGAAAATCTAGTGTGAGTTTTCTACTTTCATCATCTCTCGGTTCAGTCTGGCCACATTTCAAATGCGCGATGTCCACAATGTGACTAGTGCCTATTGGACTGGGTGACACAGCTCTACGGCTCCTGTTCACCCTCTCTCTGCCTTTTCCTGTTCTCTGACGAGGCTAGAGAACACATCATCAGCACGTGCTTCATTAAAAACTTTATTTAAACACTTGGAAAATAAGTTTAAATCATGTGTTATAATTATTTAACATAGGGCCCCTCAAACTTAGTGGATTAATCAGAAAGAACAATGTTAAAATCACTGGTTTCAGTTTGTCAATTTTCCCTCTTTCATGTGCAGGGATTGAGCTAATTGTGAAACCCAACTTTTTCTTCATTAATATAATTAAATATGTCAATAATATTTAATAAAAAGCATACAACGGGATGAAGTCACATGAACAAAAATTTCTAAGTTATTCATTTCTCAGTTATACTAAGTTACTCTTCTTCGGTTCATGGATGTTACACCATGGAGTGAATATAACATATATAAGAAACTAACCATACGAAAATCACCAAAAAGTTTAGTAGTACTGTTGTCAGCAACAGAGGCCGTCCACTGCTAAAAGAACTACAGGCTCCATAGAGCCTCTTTTACATATTTTTACTGCCTTATTTAATTAGTAAAATGCATTAATTAAAAACTAAATGCATCTACTAAAAGGGCATTATTTTCTCCATGTTAACATGTTTCTAATTTCATTCCTAACACCAAGATATATGTACCACAATTATTTTTTAATATGACTGTGCCTAAAGTCATCACTGACACCAGGGTTTCATGTAGAAACTGAAGGTCAGGTAACAGCATCACTCTCAAACCCACGTTAAAAATTTATCCACTTCATGACCTCAAGTGCTAGACCCGTCTGCACTTCGCTGGTTGCTGTCCCCTTCCCACTGCTCACACCAGCCCCTCATGCACCTGGCACACTCAGTAACGTTCTCCCGCCTTAGAGGAGACCGTCTCATGCCTCACAGACTGCTCCCTGTCCTTACCCCTGATCCTCCCACTCGCCCACTCACATAAAGAATATTCATTCTCCCAGGACCTGTGTATTTAAGGATCTAGAAATATGATTTCCCTTCTTCTTGCTCCCCAGTCCACTTGCAACGACTAATGCTTTGAGGTTTGTACCATCCTATATGTATATTTTCCTCTATTCGTTATTTTCATCTGCTCATCCCCTGGTATTTTCCATCCATCACTAAAATGTGTGGTTTAAGGGTCATAAATGTCCTGCTTTTGTAAGCTGTGTAATCCTACTGAAACAGTAAGTCTAGGCCTGTGAACCAAACTGACTCCATTTTCCCTGCAGAGGACGCTTTGTTACTTTACAACTCCTCAGTCATGAGACTCCCAGGGCACATGATTATTACCCCATGGCCTGCCCTGATAAAACAGACTGAGATAAGAGAGGAAACAGATATTTACTGAGTTGCAAAACCCCTCCCCAAGGCTTATTTACCATTATTGTAAAAATTAAGTTACAGATTAACCTTAAAACCCCTTTAGGAATTCTTGCCTGTGAACAAAGCTTCAAGGTGACTGCCACAGTGACCCTCCTGGGGTGCTGAGGATGAACACCACCACCATCTCAGACCTACTGAACAGGCTCAAGGACAAAAGCCTTAATTGAGCATGAACCCATGACACAACCAGGAAGAGCAAAATGGACCAACTCCAGTGGCACTGGCCTGCACCCCTTAACTCCTTTCCCTATAAAAGACCCTGAAAAGCTCCCCTCAGGACACTAGCTTTACTGTCACTCCCCCCTTATGCATAAGTTTATCTCCTCCTTTAATAAAGCGTTGCTTGCTTTACTACTGGGTACATCTTTCATCTCTGTGACTTTGGAATTCAAGAGTCTAATTCAGTCACCAGCAAAAATTGGAAAGCTTTGGGCACCAGAGAAGACTGCAGCTGCAAGAGGCAGGTGGCCACTGGGACTATTTTGCTCCCGTGTTTCTGCTGCTGATAAGTCTCTCCTGGAGTCCCCAGACTAAATTCTGACAAGGCAATGCTTTATTCTCTTTTACTCTTCTTTTTTCCCCTTTTCTTCTTCTTCAAAGTGACTGCCAGACAACTACAGTCCTCTCACCTGTGAGAAGCTGCTCCTTCTGGCCAGCAGTGGCTTATCCTGATGGGTGACCAGCAGAGGTGGGAAGGCCAATCCTGCACTGTGAAGACCTTACTTGAGCGGGTTCATCCAACTGGGGACTCATGAGAGTGGTGGGGATTCATTCCCACGCTGCACAGTGACTGGAAGTCTGCAAGTCACTAAAATCCTCTTTACCTTTCTCTGATTTTCTGAGCCCTCTTCTGATTTTCTGTATGTGTGCACCCTGGAGGGCTCCCGGCCCTGCTTTGTTTCTCTGATTTAAATCTAGTCGGTACTTTTCTTCTTTGTGCAACAACAGTGGTGAGTGGAATAGGTTGGCCTCACTGATTGGCACTAGGATAAACTGGACCCCACTGCTCCTCTTTTCTCTTTGTTTGCTTGGTTAGACATTTAGTTGAGTACCAGTAATCTGAATAAACCTTCCAATCCTTGCACCCACTTTTGGACCTTCAAGTCATTTGTCTAGTTCGAGAGGGCGAGCCCAGTCTGGTCTGTTGGTAACAATGCCATGTGACCTCAAAATTACTGTGAATGACTCATCTAGCACCTAACAGATCCCGAGCCTTATTTTTCTTCAGTTCAATACTCTTCATGTCTACTCTGCCTAAATCACTTACACCAAAAGCCAGTAATACACCTTGTCATTTACTTGAAATTGTTCTGTATGGTAAGTTTTAATATCTTGGATCTATTCTTAATACCATCTCCTGTTCCTTTCATGCCCTATCTCTGATAACAAAGACTATATGAACTTTTAATGACCTCATTATTTACTCTTACCCCGTTAAGACCAAAATTCTGTTTTTATATACCATTTGCCTAGCAAAACCTAAATATGAATTAATCCTATAGTCCCTATTCTTTTCTCTGTAGACCTTATTTAATAAATGTTCCTGGTTTTTCGGGAGTGATTGATCATTAATACATTTGACTGCTGTGCTGCCTTGAGTGTACTTTTCCCTAGATCTCCTTATACCAAAATATCTTCTACATAAACCCCTTAAATTTGCAGCTGTGCTCCCTAGGACTCCGTCTTATCCATTGCTCTTCTTACTCTATGGATTTTCCTTGAGCAAACTCTTCCTGCTCTCAATTTTTAACTATAATTTATATGCCTAAGGACACCTGTTTTCTGCCTACATTCTTTTTTTTTTTCCTTTTTGGCTTTTTTACTGACCGGTAACAGGATCGCAACCCTCGGTGTTGCGCCCGCACCACGCTCAGCCAGTGAGCGGGAACCGGTCTCCACATGGGATCCGAACCCTCAGCGGGAGCACCACCGTGCTCTCAAGCGGTGCACTCTCCAGTGCACCACCGGGCCGGCCCTCTGCCTACATTCTAACTCTGCTCTTGTTAGCCTCAGACTCTCTCTGCTGGACATATTCACTTACAAGACCAGCAAACAGCCCCAAATTAGCATGTTCCCTAACTGGAAATATTATTTCTCACACTATACAATATTGCATTACTTCTTTTAATACTTTACATCCTAATAGAATATTTCACATTAAAAATAAATATATATATACTTGATTTGGAGTGACATGGATCTTAATGAACCACCTTAAGAAAATAGAAAAGACAGATTGTGGCCTGCAAAGCCTTAAATCTTTACTATCTTACTCCACAAAAGCATTGGCTGAACTCTGCTCTAATGCTGGATAATAAGTGGATAAAAATCATCTTTATGTCTTTCAACTGTATGGAATTAAATTATTATGGATGTTAATATATGCATATACACATAGACATAGAACATAAACACTTACAAACATGCACACACACACACCCCATCTGGTATAATTTCTAACTTAAAATGAATGCAAATAGAGTTGAATACCAATAGAAAAATAAGTTTAAATAGTCAATTTTATATAGCAAATTTAATCTTTGGATGATAAAAAAAAGGTTGTTAATGTAAATTATAAAAGAATGCCTTAAACTGAGAGAATTTCCACTTATATATATAATGATTTAAAAGAATTTATGTACTATAATACATATTTCATTCTTTGCTTCTTTCAATTTTCTTTTGTTCTTTCTTAAAATTTTTAGTTAGATACATAGCTAATTCTTTTAAGAGTTTTTTATTTTTTTTTATTTTTTGTCTTTTTCCATGTCCGGCAACGGATTGCAACCCTCAGTGTCGCCCCCGTACCGGACCAGGACCAGCAACGGAATCGCAACCCTCGGTGTTGCCCCCGCGCCTCGCTCAGCCAGTGAGCGGGAACCGGTCTGTATGTGGGATCCGAACCCTCTCAACTATATTGAAATAGCACTGCCTTAAGAGTTTTTTAAAAAATAATAAAAGCACTTAAGGTTAAAAATCTGCCTCCTATTTCTGTATTTTTTATTTTTTAAGTTGGATTTCACTTGCAAAAATTAAATTAAATATATGTCCCGGTGCATGCACATTCTTGTTTTGATCCTTTCATGGACCACTTTTACTTATCTAGTTATTTATTTAATTAGTGCATTAATTATTTAGAAGTATATTGGAATAAATGTGTGTGTTGTGTGTGTTTAATTTCCAAACCTTTCTTTTTCCATTTCTTGTAGTTGTAATTCACTGTACTATATTTAGTTTTATATTTCAAAACTAATTGTATTTTGGTCATTGAAATGTTCGGTATGATACCAATTTGTTCGGTATGATACCAGCATTTTTCAAGATTTATTTTTTAAACTAAAATATGGTCAATTTTTTCAATTATTTTATTAGAGCTTAAAAATTATGAATCATTTCTCGCTCTTTCTGCCTGTCTCTTTCTTTCTCTCTTGAAGAGGTCTACATATATTCATTAGAGTAATTCTATTAATTGTGCTTTTTAAATCACTTCTAACCTCACTATGTTTTTAATAGTCACAGATAACTTGTGATAGTCCATACAATTCTAATTTATTTATTGATAGAACAGGACTATAAGTGTCTATTGCAGAGTAGGCAAAACTAAGAAAAATTTTTTTTTGCATATTTCAGAGATTTAGGAATGCTGTTGATGCAAGTCCTTACATGCCCCATCGGTCATATTATAAGTCAGGTGGTAACATTTGAAATCAATGTATATTTGGTCACAAAATCTCAGGTATTTATTGATAGAACAGGACTATAAGTGTCTATTGCAGAGTAGGCAAAACTAAGAAAAAAATTTTTTTGCATATTTCAGAGATTTAGGAATGCTGTTGATGCAAGTCCTTACATGCCCCATCAGTCATATTATAAGTCAGGTGGTAACATTTGAAATCAATGTATATTTGGTCACAAAATCTCAGAGGGCGTGCAAGCTCCTTCAATATGCAATTATATTAAATGAAGAGGTTTTTTTTCTAATTTTAAGAAAGACTTTTAAAACTGTAATATTATTAAAGAAGAAAATAAGGAAATCGTCAGGGCTCTCTGTATCAAAAAGAAATCTAAATTTTACATTTTTTTTTTTAAGTAAGGAAGTAGATCAGTAGAAAAAGCTCTTGAAAAGAGTCAGCTGTGTAAAAGTCTTACTTCACTTCCAAGTAATTATGTGAATTTGGGAATATAATTTTATTTCTATTAGTCTCAGTTTCCTTGGTCAAAACATAAGGGAGTCATATCTTCTATAGTTAAAATGCCTCTCTTCCAGTTAAAAAGTACTGCATATGTGTTCACGATTATGAGTATGAATGATTATGGCTAATGGAAAGAATATAAAGTAGAAAGCAAAGGTCAAAAAAGATTTTCAAATGATATGATGGCAAAATATTCATACTGTTCCGTTTATAGATGTTTGAGAATAGGTGACACTGTGATATGTTGTATAGAAATATATTGCTTCAGCATTAAATAAACTAGAAGGGAACAATAATTATTCCTACACATTCAGGCAATCAAAGCAAGGGGGCTTCTGTGTTCTCTGAAGCTATCATCACCCCACTACCAGACCACTTCTGCTGTTTTGGGGATGCTCACATTTGGGGAAACATTATTCCAGCATGCAAGAGACATTGACAACAGACAGATAGGGCCACATGACTTTGGACCAGATATTTAACTTCACCAAATCTCTCCTAAACAACTTCATACATATATGTATATAATGAAAAATTCTAATTCCCAATTAATGATAAGTATTTTTAAATAGTAGATAATTATATTATATTATATTGAGGTATATAGACAAGTAATTATTAGTGGTTATAATCTAGAAGTGGCAACTCATTAACAACAAAAGAGAAAAATAGTCATGATAAAAACAGTAATAACTATCTCAACTATATTGAAATAGCACTGCCTTCTTAGGACACTATTGAGGTGAATAGTAATTTCCCTCATAAAATGTTGGAAAACATCATAACATTAATTATTTTGTTGATAAAGAGAAATCACATCCGAATGGTTATTTTATTTGCTTTCTTGCAGTATTTGATAAAATAGATGGACTTACTATTAAAAGAGCTAACATGTGGTTGACCACAAACTTTAAGTATGTTGCTGATGAATTCTCTCAGACTGATATTCTATGCTAAGGATCTAGCTTTAAAATTTGTTCAAGGCCACTCTTGAATTGACACAAAATTTCATAGTGTTCAGGTGGTCTGAGACCAGGCAAGACCAGCCAGTTGGTTAGACATAAATGTGGGTGCAAACTGCTGCTTTCCATCATTGTATCTCTGAGATGGGTGGCGTTTTCTTTAACAGAGGATGAGTCATTTCTTTCTGTGTAACTTTATAATTTAATATAGGAAAATTGAAGACATATATTTTATAGGAGTCAAGTGAATATGATAATTTTATTTTAACAAATCCTACTAGCCACAAAGAGGGGCAGAAAAGGGTGTTTTGGGTTCTGGTAATGTTCTGATTATTATAAGGCCCCAAATACATGGATGTGTTGACTTTGGGACAATTCACACAGCTCTACATTTATAATTTGTGCACTTTCCTATACATATTATGCATTGACAAAATATTACAGTGAAAATTACAGAAACATAAATAATGTATTAATCCAACCCTTCAAATACAAAATTTTGTAATAAACAAAAATTATGTCATTAACTGCTCCAAAATCTTCAAAGGTAAATAATCTTTTCTATACATGAGTTCAAATACTGTGGGTTTTAAAATATTTTCTCTATATATTTTTAAATACTTTGACTATCCAACTTATTTTCATTGCATTCTTATATTAAAATTCTTACACTGTTTTTCTCAGCTGATCTTTATTTTTATACCTGGAAATATGGCAGAACCTAAAACATGAATTATTAGTAGGTAAGTATAGCCTGTTTATGAAAAGAACACACGTTTTTTCTGCTAGAGGAATAATGTAATGTTAAGGTATTCAAGTTTTGAAAAGTGAATTAATATATGAAAATATATATGAGTTCATATTAATGCTCATTAAATAAAATTGAAACAGTGTGGGTTTAGGCAGAGACCACATATTCAGGCATGGACAGGGAGTCCCACGTGAGTTAAATATGAGGTGGGTTGAAATCTAGCAGTGGAGGCTGCTGTCAATAGAAAGAAAAAACCTCATCTAAAGGCACTCAAATTAACATTTTATTAAAATGACGAAAAAGCCAAACAATACAAATCTGTGTCTGCACCTTTTCTGTGGGTGCCCTTTTGTTCTGTAGTTTAGGAGAATGTTTCTGACCAGTTGGCAGAAGTCCAGGAAATATGAGGTTGAAATAACTGAGCACTTTTGTGAACTGACGTCCTTGCCACAATTAATCTCTTTTAGCATTTTAGCACGATTTCAATTGCAAGGGCGAATACCTCCATATCTCAGGATTTCTGCTGATTCTCAGTGAGCATGAATTATCGGCAAAGGGTGAATGTGCTTGTAGACGAAGGAAGAGGGGCACCAGGCAGCTGCATTTTGTTCTTCTGGAGTAGGGGGCTGGGGCTGGGGCATACACTGCAAAGAGGAAAGGTTAGTAGGAGCCTTGCAGTCTAGGAAAAAAGAAGATATGATGGAGCTTGGGATGGTTCAGAAAAAAATGCATTATGTCAAATCAACTGAAAAGGAGGGGATTGTCTCTAAGAATGCCTACAAAATTAAAGATCAATAGTTTGGGGGTGAGGGAAAGAAGGTGAGGAAAACAAAAATACTGTGACATCTGCTTTGAAAATAAACACAGCCTAATTCAATAATTCATGAAATAGTAGAATCGTGTCCTATTTGGAAAAAGGACAAGTGAAAGGAAGTTCTACAGCATTGCAGAAGACTGAAAATATAAATGAATTGAGAAAGTCTTCAGATTTTTTCATGACTCATAGTCTTAATACATTATTGTAAATTGGTATTTTGTGATTGATTCACCACTGCATGACTATGCCCTCCCTCAAAAACATTATTGATGCCAATAAATTAATCTTGATCTGAACAGATTCTGTGGATTCATGTTGCATAAAATTTTTAGAATTTTTGAGCTTAGCCATTTCATTCATATCATTAAGGACCATTTTACTTCTTCCTTTGTAAAAATTATTCGTGTTATTCATATTGTGTCCGTCAAGATGGGCTAGATAATGCAGTATTAACAAGTCAATCACTAAGCCCTAAAAAGATTTATTTTTCATTCATGCCATGTGTTTATCTCAGATTGAATGAGGTCTCTTTTGCACATAGTCACTCAGGGGTTCAGGCTGTCAAAGAATTCCCCACCCACAAAGATGCTATTCCTAGCAGCAGGGGGAAGAGAGAAACGGGAGACTATTGCATGGCCTTGTCATGATCTCACCCTGGAAGTGAAGTACAGTTGTCCCTCAGTATCCACGAGGGATTGGTTCCAGGACCCCCTGTGGATACCAGCACCCAAGGATGCTCAAGTCTCTGATATAAAATGCTGTAATATTTTCATGTAACCTACACACATCCTCCTGTATACTTTAAATCATCTCTAGATTACTTACAGTACCTAATAAATGCAAATGCTATGTAAATAGTTGTTACACTATATTGTTTAGGGAATAGTGACAAGAAAATAATGTCTCTACACATTCAGTACAGATGCAATTTTTTTTTCCAAAATATTTTTAATCCACGGTTGGTTGAGCCCATGAACAAGGACCCTATTAATACGGAGAGCCAAATGTACATCATGTCTGCCAAATTTCACTGGGCCAAATTTACTGGGGCATAATTTGGCCCCAACTAATTATTAAGAAGTCAGGAAACATAAGGAAGCAAATGGAATATTTGGAGAGCATACCCTTCTTGATAAACTGGTAAAAGCAGAGGGCTTGGTAGTCAAGGGACCTGGATTCTGATGTTATCTCTGCCTGTCACAACAAACAGGAGATTAGGCATGTCATTTTGTCTCCCAGGACCCTTACTTTCATCACCTGCAAAAGAAAGTTCTTTCCCTCTTCCTGCTTTTAGCAACATCTTCAGAAGAACTGCAACAATGAAACAGATTAAAATAAATTACCCTCCTTAACCTGTCTCTCCAATTGCCCTCTGAGACAGCTAAGGCACCTCTACAGATGGCTCTGAAACAAGTCTTTTCTAAAATTAAAAGTGGAAAAGCTCAAAATTATGTCATTGCCTCCTAAATAGTTACATAGCAATCTCTAATCAAGGAAACAAGTTTGCCCAAAACAATTGTCAAAAAATGGGCTTTTCTTAGAGCACTTGAACATTGCTGCTTGAATGGGTTACAGGTGTGGAAAGATATTTAGTCTCTCAGTGCTTGAGAAGCTGAAGACATCCTGGGGACAGCTAAAACTTGTAGATCTGTCATTTCCAAACTAAGCTGAGTCCTCCTCTTATACCAGGGTTCCGAATAATTCCTATTATTCCTTTACGGTGTCTGAATTAAAAGGTCAGAAAACATTAGTCCAAATGATGGCCTGAATATTTTATTGCTTACTTTCCAGTTATATAAGTCTAAGTATAGTTGCAAACTACACAATTGTTCCCTGCCCCTTCACTTGAAACTAGACTCTATTGGAATTCGAGATTGTGTCTGCAGGTTATTGCATTTCCTTCTGGTCTTTACAGCATCTCTCTAAGCTTGGCATACTGCTTACCTGCTTTTCCAGATCATTAATGAGAACGTTAAATAAGGCTGGGCCCAGTACCAATCCTTGAGGCACCCTGCTAGACACCTGTTCTAATTTGATATCCGACCATTTATCATTACTTATGTTTGCTGTGTTTCAGCCAGTCTGTGCTTGGCCTAACCACAGAAACACAATGATTCTTGGTAAAGCTGGCTGTGTGAATGTATTTACATTCCTGAGGCCAAAAGCAACTGACTCTCAATTCAGTTGTTGATTCCTTTATGCCAGATGCTGAGAAATGTTTTCAGTAGAAATATTAATCACCGAGTCTTAAAAATAATTTGCAAAAGTAAAAGCTGTGGAATAAAGTTTGCTAACTAATTGTCATCTATAAGTTAATTGTTGAAATCTAATTCCAAAGATTTGCTACACATTAACACAATTAATTGTTGAAATCAAATTCCAAAGATTTGCTACACATTAACACAAAGAAAGTTGCCCAGCACTTGAGACCCAAGACAAAGCAGCTAGAACCATCACTACCTCCCTTGGTAAATCGATTCTTCGTTAATTGTTGAAATCTAATTCCAAAGATTTGCTACACATTAACACAAAGAAAGTTGCCCAGGACTTGAGACCCAAGACAAAGCAGCTAGAACCATCACTACCTCCCTTGGTAAATCGATTCTTCCTTTAGACCCGCTATTTTGATTAAAGAGTGAATAACTCATCAGCCCTGTTTCCACTACCTCCCTCCCACTCAGCCTCCCATACCATCATCAACTAACATACCTCTAAATCTCAGAATGGCCTCTTGCAAGGCTTGCTGTACATCCTAGCAACAAAAATACGATTTGTAGGCAGACAAAACTACTGGAGCCAATTAAATCTACGATCTTGAGCAAGTTAATTCACCTTCTGAAATTTGGTAATCTCATCCATAGAATAAAGGGAAATAACACTTATATCACAAGATTACTGGGAGAATATTTTAAGGTACTGACCATTAGTAAGTCCTACATACACTGCCTGGAAAATTTAGGTGTTTTGTTACATTTTACTTCCTTTGACACAATACCTTGATCTCCCACTTTCTGGTCTGTCCCCTTTCTCTCTTTGCATTCATACCATACTCACAATTATCTTTCTTTATGACAAAACAAATTATGTCATTAACTGCTCAAAATTATTTTATTACTTTCATGGAAAATAATTTCCACTGTCCAGAATGACATCTTGAATAAATCCACTGGGGCAGCTTGAGATTAGAATAGCATTCTCCTCTTCCTGAGACTATATCAACGTTGCATTTATGCTCAAGGAATTTGGACTTCCTTTCCTACTTGGCAATCATCATTCTATTTT
>NW_007727626.1:566450-568514 GCF_000696425.1 Galeopterus variegatus | reverse complement strand
TTGCATTTATGCTCAAGGAATTTGGACTTCCTTTCCTACTTGGCAATCATCATTCTATTTTTAATTTTCAAAGCTTTAAATTTAAATATTTGTAGCTCTTATAATCTCTCAGACACTGTTTTCAGCATTGGGGATCCAGCAGGAGATAAAACAGGCCATCTCTGCAACCATGGGGCTTACTTCCTGGTGGGGACAAAAAACATCGACAGTACATATGAGGTACAGCACCAGTTAGAGGTGCTATTAGGATATGGTAGGTGGTCAGGAGGCCACTTTGGATAGATGATGTTTGAACAAAGACCAGAATTAAGTGAAGAAATGAGCCTTGAAGAGGTCTGAGAAAAGTGTTCCAGGTAAAGGGAATATGAAAAACAAATACTGAATGAGAGAACAGTCTTAGTGTTTTCAGGGAATAGCAGGTAGGCTAATAAGGCAGAAAGGTGTCCACCCAAGATTTGTGCTTGCCTTCCCGAGTGTAGCAGTGTTTCTGGGAATTGGCTGGTCCGAGGGACTACGTGTCCCAGCCTCCTTTACATCATGTGTGTCCACGTGGCTAGTTCTTGAAACTAAGATATAGGCAAAACTGATAAGTGACCTTGCCAGGCCAAAGTGGTGAAGACACAGATGTAACTTCTCTGCCTTCTCTTCCCTTGTTTGGATGTAGAAGACTCAGCTTTCCTGTACTGTGTATTTATTTTTTTATTTTCTGTAGATTATTATGTTTTGACATCTTAAAAAATTAAAATAAAAAAACACTTTCTGGCTCTGGAGACCACCCTTATAGCTTAGAGCCCCCTGAACTTTCAAACTAGCTAATCCTAAACCATTTACTCTGCCTTGTCTTGCTTTTCCTTTGGAATCTCCAGTAAAGGCTCTAGCCTCTACTTTCCTCTTGCTGATGCCTTCTGCCACCTGACCAACACCTGACACTTCTCCTGTGACACTGCTTGGCATGCAGTGACCACTCTTTAGGACCTGTGAGTAAAATCATCTTTGTTTTCTCGTGTTTGTCTGTGTCTCCTCTTGTGGCTACATCTGACCGACTATCACATAAAAGAACACAATAATTCCTAAGGATTGGTGCCAGAGCATTGCACCAATTAATACAGTCAGCATGACTGCAACAGCATGAACAAAGGGATGGAGATAGAAGATTCAGAAAAGTTGCCAGGAAACAGGCAGACCAAGCAGGAGTATGTCAGACAAGGTAAGACTTTATATGATATGTTTAGTATAAAAGAAAAACCCTGGAGGGCTTTAAGAAAAAGAATGAAAGCATCTAATTTAGTTTCATAAGAATAATCATGGAAGAAATAGACTGTCAAGTGGTTGGGAGAAGACTAAATCTTGGAAGATCTAATAGATTAATGCAATATTCCAGCTGCAAACTTAGCTTAAACTAGTAATGGTAATGATCATGGCATACAGAAGGGATATTCTGGAAAATATTTGATATGGAGGGGACAGAGAGAGAGAGAGAGAAAGAAATGTCAATCATGACTCCAAGTTTTTAATGCATGAGTAACTAGGTAAAGAGAGGTGAGATTTACTGAGATGGTAAACATTGGTAGAGGACCCATTGGAGGGGGCAGGCCTGAGGAGCTCTGTTGGGAAATATTAGTTTTGAGATGTTATTACACGTCCTAGCATAGATACCAAGTAGGCAGTTGGGTTTATAAGTCTGGAGTTCAGGAGAGAGGTTAATAGAGATATAAATTTGAGAGTGTCAGTGTATCTATATATTTATAGCCATAGACCTTACATTTGTTTTCCAATAAGTTTCTTTCATTCATCTGCATCATACAGTGTAGTAAACACTTTTCTTTTGCCGTCCTCCCATGTTACAATGAACACCTCATCTTAAAGATTCATCCACCCTGTATACTCTGGTTTCTACCCATCTTAAGGCTTAGTTTGTTAACTTTTCCTTTGAAATTTTGAGATCTTCCAATAATATTCCAAAAGTCACCCTTTGCCTTAAGCTCACTTTGGTATCCATTCTCTGTCAATGAAAGAATCTCGATTAAGACGACAACAACATTAATACATTCATACATCTATTAA
>NW_007727626.1:557033-565727 GCF_000696425.1 Galeopterus variegatus | reverse complement strand
GTTTTATTTTGCCCGTTCAGCCTCTTCTCATTCCATTCTCCAGTACTGGAGTGAGCTATCAGCCTTACGGCCTCTCTCCAAAGCCGATAGTGTGAAACAGGAACAGCCATGGTTAACTACTTGTAGAGACAGAATTCAAGAAACTAATTCATCTCTGTCATTACTTCTTATAAAGTCACAAAATACGAAAGTGAGAAACAAGTTGATTACATAATACTACAAACGAGAATATATCTTACGATATAAACATATAAAAAAATGAAGATCATTCCTTTTGCTTTGAATGATGCCTTTAATCACCCATATTAAACCTGTGTCACGAAGGATTCATAATCTTACACACCCTCAGTCTCCTCTGGAGCGCCCCCTTCAGTCAAGACAGTGATGTTTGCATCCATTGATTGCAGTTACCTCCTAACCCACTTAATAACTCGCAATATGCTTTTAAAACAGTGTATATCCTGTTCCCTATTCTTCTATTGCTTTTCACAGTGTTGCATGACGACCTCACAAAAGTGGTTTTTCAGCCAAGTGTTCTAATTAACCATTTTCCACCTTTTCTGAGACTCTTCCTTATTATTTTGTCTGCCACCTTGTCATTAACAGCTGTCCTGATTATCACTTTCTCTTCAAACTTCAAATATTATAGCAAGCTCAAATCATATAGCAACCTCAAATATTAAAATATTCTTGAAAGTCCCTTTTCAATCTATATTTAGTGTCATAAATACATTCGGTACCTATCTGTCTTCTTCCTACCCCAGGGCTCAATGCTGCTAACCCACCAGGGGGCCCTGATTACTTTGGTGGGGAACAGGATAAAGTCCCACTTAGTGCTACAAGGCAGCAGCTTTTTCTCCCGGTCCATTGACTTCTCTCAGTGAATCACTGCCAAGCAATCTGCCACAGGCAAGTGAGAGCTCCCAAAGCAAAGGGCACAGTATGATTCCCTGGATTTTTCATATCCAAAGATACATCTACTTTACAATTCACCAGTAACACAGAAAAACCAAACAACACTCTTAGCCTCGCCTTCCTGGCACTTAGTGAAGATTTGATTTAATGAAACAATCACAAACAGGTGAGCTTTAAAAAGTACATATTCAATAAGAGATTGTTACTATGATTTGAAGCTAATTATCTCTTGAAAGTGAAAGAGACTATTTGTGCTTTAAGGATTTTAAACACAAAAGAGGCGAGTATTGATCAGAATAATCAGAAAAGTCTCCTTGCCAACTATTATATTGTAAGGGATAGATATTAGATAGAGCAATATTAAAATTCAAACTGTAAATATTTATTTATACGAGGTAAATTCCTTGTTTGAATGTGAATTTATCATGCTTCAAAGGTAATAATAAAACCCTATGAAGGAAATCAATGTGCCAATGTTGTATGTGTGGCCAATAAAAATCATGATACACACTACTGGATTAAATTCTAGAAAATATAATTTCTGATGTTTCCCATTAATTTATGTATTCAGGTAATTGGGTTAATGGAGAAAGTAATCAAAATTAGAGTCAAAGCAACCCAATCCCATTTCTCTAAAATGAGCTTGTCCTGTGTTCTAGGAACTATCTTCAGGCCGCTTAGAAGTAGAGCATGATNTGTCAATGAAAGAATCTCGATTAAGACGACAACAACATTAATACATTCATACATCTATTAACATCTCTAGCCTATCTTATTTGCTTTCATTCATCCACTTAGCAAGGACTGAAAAGGATGCATGCGTGAGAGGAATCAGTGTCTCAAGGACAGGTCACAAGGAAGAGATTCTTACAGTACAGTTTCTATGGATCATTTACAGCTTTGAAAATAGCAGTTACCTATAAGCCGTAAAGGTGTAGCCAACGCCATATTCCTATTATTTATTGATGACTTTAACGAAAGCCTTGATTTTTGGTGGCATGAATGTGCAGAACCAAACTGGTAACATGTTACTAGCAGTGTTTTATTTTGCCCGTTCAGCCTCTTCTCATTCCATTCTCCAGTACTGGAGTGAGCTATCAGCCTTACGGCCTCTCTCCAAAGCTGATAGTGTGAAACAGGAACAGCCATGGTTAACTACTTGTAGAGACAGAATTCAAGAAACTATTTCATCTCTGTCATTACTTCTTATAAAGTCACAAAATACGAAAGTGAGAAACAAGTTGATTACATAATACTACAAACGAGAGTATATCTTACGATATAAACATATAAAAAAGTGAAGATCATTCCTTTTGCTTTGAATGATGCCTTTAATCACCCATATGAAACCTGTGTCACGAAGGATTCATAATCTTACACACCCTCAGTCTCCTCTGGAGCGCCCCCTTCAGTCAAGACAGTGATGTTTGCATCCATTGATTGCAGTTACCTCCTAACCCACTTAATAACTCGCAATATGCTTTTAAAACAGTGTATATCCTGTTCCCTATTCTTCTGTTGCTTTTCACAGTGTTGCATGACGACCTCACAAAAGTGGTTTTTCAGCCAAGTGTTCTAATTAACCATTTTCCACCTTTTCTGAGACTCTTCCTTATTATTTTGTCTGCCACCTTGTCATTAACAGCTGTCCTGATTATCATATCTCTAGCCTATCTTATTTGCTTTCATTCATCCACTTAGCAAGGACTGAAAAGGATGCATGTGTGAGAGGAATCAGTGTCTCAAGGACAGGTCACAAGGAAGAGATTCTTACAGTACAGTTTCTATGGATCATTTACAGCTTTGAAAATAGCAGTTACCTATAAGCCGTAAAGGTGTAGCCAACACCATACTCACAATTATCTTTCTTTATGACAAAACAAATTATGTCATTAACTGCTCAAAATTATTTTATTACTTTCATGGAAAATAATTTCCACTGTCCAGAATGACATCTTGAATAAATCCACTGGGGCAGCTTGAGATTAGAATAGCATTCTCCTCTTCCTGAGACTATATCAACGTTGCATTTATGCTCAAGGAATTTGGACTTCCTTTCCTACTTGGCAATCATCATTCTATTTTTAATTTTCAAAGCTTTAAATTTAAATATTTGTAGCTCTTATAATCTCTCAGACACTGTTTTCAGCATTGGGGATCCAGCAGGAGATAAAACAGGCCATCTCTGCAACCATGGGGCTTACTTCCTGGTGGGGACAAAAAACATCGACAGTACATATGAGGTACAGCACCAGTTAGAGGTGCTATTAGGATATGGTAGGTGGTCAGGAGGCCACTTTGGATAGATGATGTTTGAACAAAGACCAGAATTAAGTGAAGAAATGAGCCTTGAAGAGGTCTGAGAAAAGTGTTCCAGGTAAAGGGAATATGAAAAACAAATACTGAATGAGAGAACAGTCTTAGTGTTTTCAGGGAATAGCAGGTAGGCTAATAAGGCAGAAAGGTGTTGTGCTTTAAGGATTTTAAACACAAAAGAGGCGAGTATTGATCAGAATAATCAGAAAAGTCTCCTTGCCAACTATTATATTGTAAGGGATAGATATTAGATAGAGCAATATTAAAATTCAAACTGTAAATATTTATTTATACGAGGTAAATTCCTTGTTTGAATGTGAATTTATCATGCTTCAAAGGTAATAATAAAACCCTATGAAGGAAATCAATGTGCCAATGTTGTATGTGTGGCCAATAAAAATCATGATACACACTACTGGATTAAATTCTAGAAAATATAATTTCTGATGTTTCCCATTAATTTATGTATTCAGGTAATTGGGTTAATGGAGAAAGTAATCAAAATTAGAGTCAAAGCAACCCAATCCCATTTCTCTAAAATGAGCTTGTCCTGTGTTCTAGGAACTATCTTCAGGCCGCTTAGAAGTAGAGCATGATATATGAATTAAGAAGACCTAAATTGTTTTCTCTTGCCAGGAGCTATCTTTTATAAGCCATTTAATGTTCATAGAACTTAGCCTAATCTATAATAGAAGGGTATTTGACCAGAAAACATCTTAATCTTTTTTTTTTTTTTTGCTTTGGTCTTATGAGACTCAAAAAATGTCTGATTTGTTAATGTGTCCCTTTTGCATCTTAATTTTGGTAGTAGATAATAATAATTGTATTTTGTGTATCTATTAGATTTTAGGTATTATATCAAGGATGCCATTTTAACCTTCCCATCTTTTCCATGAAGTTAGTCTTACTATTTCTAATAAATAGGAAATTTTATCAGGAACTTTAAATATTGTGCCTAAAATCCTGTAGTAGGAAAATGGAGAAATGAACCTATTCTACCACTATAAGAAGAAAACCAGGCTAGATTTTAGGTATTATATCAAGGATGCCATTTTAACCTTCCCATCTTTTCCATGAAGTTAGTCTTACTATTTCTAATAGATAGGAAATTTTATCAGGAACTTTAAATATTGTGCCTGAAATCCTGTAGTAGGAAAATGGAGAAATGAACCTATTCTACCACTATAAGAAGAAAACCAGGATACAAAATTACGTTCTTTCAGTTTAAATATCACATGTATGAAATATGAAACCTAAAAGATATATTAAAGACAGACTAGAGGCTATGCTTTCTGTCAATTACCAAATGGGAATTAAAGAGTCATGCCACCTTCTCCTTTGCTGTGTCTACAGGCACAGACTCCAAAGCAGCTCACCTGCTAACCTAACGAAAAGGACAAATTGACAGTTTTAACAGTCTACTATCTTGAATTTCATTTATTGAATTTTACTTTGCATTCAGGGAATTGTTGTAATGGGAGGATTCATATTCATATTCATGTTATTGAAAGACTTAAAATTCTATTCTTTCTGAGAATTCTCCACTTAATTACCTGATTGGTCAGTGGGAAGTTTCAGCCACTGGAAGAGGAAATGTAATCACTTGCAAGAATTTTAAATAGTAAATTTCCAGAAGAAAACAAACAAACAAACATTTTATATTAGATGAGTAATTTCAGCTTTAAACGAAGAAATCCTTAGAGTGTTAATTTGTCAATCACTAAGATTTGTGTCGTGAGTACTATTAAAAGGGACAAAATCATGCTAAATGGAATTACTGTCAGAGCATAAGCAATCAATATGTTTTGCTCGAAATTGTCCTGAAATCACAGACTACTAAGAGACTCTAGGAATGACTTTATCCAGTAGTATCATCTTATGAGTGAGAAAATCGAGACCTGGAAAATTTTTTCCTTATCAAGTCAAACCATTACTGGTAAGGGGAAGACTTAGAATTAAGGCCTCCTGACAGGCAGCCTGGAGCTCTTGGCATTAATCTGATTTCCATGTCAGGGTTCCCATCCCATAGTAGTCCTTTAAGCCCAGATTGAATTATGTAGGCATAGGTATATGCAGACTGAATTTTTATTCATTTAGCAAATAGGTATGAGGAATCCACTTTGTGTCAGACCCTGGGGTAGACTCTAGTAAGACAATGATAAGACAAACAGATAAAGTAGCTCCTTCCATGGGACTTTAGCCAGTGAACACATAGTTACAAATTAGGATAAACACTCATGTAAATGGAGCTGCAAGGAGCAGCCAGGGGGCTGCAAGTATGAAAGGATTTCCTGCATTTGTAATACACGAGTGAGCGTCTGAGAGTAAGCAAAAGAAAATTGATCAAAAAGAGATGAAGAATTTCAAAGGGCAAAATATAAGCAAATGCCATGGGCAGGTGAGAAGGAAGAAAGAAGGGAGGGAAAAAAGAAAGAGTATACTTAGCAGGGACACATAGAACATGGGGCAGACTCATGTGAGATGAGGCAGAAAGCTGGGCAGGGCCCTCAATACACGCTGCTTAAAAGCCTATTTAATAATTGTTTTCATATTTACGTAAAGATGAATGAGAAACTTTTGAAATGCTTTAAGATCTGAAAGTTACATGATCACATTTACATTTGGGGTTTGTTTCATACATGTCAGTAAACCATTTTTATTTTATTTATTTATTTCTTAAATTTTATCAATATACAATGTGTTGATTTTTGTGTCCCTTTACCGAACAAATTTTCATTTTGAAAAGATTTCTATGTTTGCAATTTGTACAGCTGATTTTAAAAAGCCCACACCGAAAACTTGAGTACCTTTCAGAAAAGACGATAACAGAAGTTCAAGGTAGCATTGAAAGGTGAGGTTTCAAGACAGACTTCGAAATTAATCTGGGACCATCAATTTTTCTCATCAACCAAAACTATTTATTTTATTTCTCATTATCAGAATATTGTTTTCCTGTGCATGTAGATATTTGCAACATGGAAAGGAGTTTAAGCCTTTTTCTTTTTTTTTATCTGATGTTTTAAAACATGACCTACAAAAATAGTCTCACAACTAGTTTGAATGTTTTTGACTTACTGTCTTAAAAATGTGGTAAGAATTTTATGTGTCTGTTATATGAAATGACTTAGTATCTATGAATGTACCTTGTAGTGTCTGCCACATGGTTCAGTGCTCACTAAATGCCTGTTCATCACTTTCTACCCATTTATTAATGGTAAATAAACACTAAATTAAACATTCTTGTTTCTTCTAAAATGAGATAAAGTAATTATTTTAGTTAGAATAACAAAAAAGATGTAGTAAATGTGTAATGGGTGTCTTTGCTTAGAGGTAGATACTGACACTTGATTTATAAACACACACACACACACACAGCACATGCAAAATATATGATATGATCTGGAAAAACCATTGAAAATCAAGTGCTAAAGAGATGAGTGAATGTTTTATTTATTTTATGAAGCACCTCCAAAAATATAATAAATATCCATAGATAATACATTTAACTCATTAGTTTGCTTATACTGCCTTACCTGGTTTTAGATCTAATCAAAAATCAATAATACTTATGCTCCTGTTCTAGCCTTGGCTCTGTTTAACAGAGGCTGCCCAAATAGCATCTGCCCCGCCAAGAACAGTTATCTGTGCCCAAATTAAAACACTTTAAGAGGGGAAGAAAGTTTAATATCATTACAGAGGTTTGCTTTGTTTGTATCCCAGGGAAATATATATTTATATATCATATAAATAATATATATTAATTATATATTTTATATTTGGTAAATTATACTCACTTATTACATTTATAGATATACTTTTTATAGATTATTGATAAATATTTAGGACAAAAGTAAGGTATCACAAAAATTAATTTATTTTGTAATAAGAAGAACAAATACGTGTCAGGTACTGATGTTGTGCTGGATACTAAGAACTTCGAATATATTGACTACTACACTATTCACATCAACCTTATAAGGCAGATACCATTTGCACAGATGAGGAAATAGCCTCAGAGAAGTTAAGTGACATGCTTGAGTTTTCCTACCGGCTTAGAGAAAGAATGATGATTTAATCCCAGAAGTCTGGTTCCTAAACCAACAGTCTTCCCAGCCTTGCTGGACTACCTCTCTAAGTCAAAATTTTACAGCTTTGACCCATCCAGTACAGGTTTTAATTACATACCATTAAAATGTTTGATGAATTTTTACTTAACATATATTTGTTTTATTCCTCTTTGTTCAGATAATTTTAAAAGGGTTTCTATTGGAGAGATAAATATGTATGAAATATCAAATAGTATTTGATGCTGTTTCCACTTCTAGCATCTAAAATGTGGTATTAAAAAACAACCCAATTGTTGAGCTAGCTGGCTGGCTCGTTAGAGCACAGCCTTGTAATACCAAGGTCAAGAATTCGGTTCCCCATACCAAACCACCACCACAAAAGAAAAAAAGGAAAAAAAAAAAGTCCAATTTTATTCATTGTTACATTTCTTCTTATATTCTTTTAGAAAGTGGACACAGGAGTAAGGTAGATTCTATTATTGTTTCTAATTGTTTCTACAAGAAAATGATATATCCTCTCCCGTTGCCATGTGCTTTGCAGTGTCCCTGTAGGAAGAGTACAACTTCTCTCTATTGGAACCAGTTATTCCAATAAGTTGTAACAAATGTGATTCCAAAAAGTAGCTTCAAGGGCCATGGTTTTATTGGTTCTAGCTGTCTTACTTTTTTCCCCTCTACCATGAAAATTGCTTGTCATATTAGGGCCCTTCTCCAGCTAAGATACTGGAATGAAAAAGGTACATGAGTCAGAGGTCTTCCACTGACATGGAACCTGAATGAGAAATAAATTGTAGTTCGAAAATGAAGAAACGGGGCTGTTGTATGCCAAAAAGATGCCTGCCTAATACAGGTAACAAACAGTTGAAACAGTTTAGAAATCTTAAAAAAATAAAGTCTAGATTTCTGCTTCTGGAAATAAGGAGTAATAGAAACTGGATTTACCTTTCTCCCTAAAACAAAAATCGACAAAAAAAAAGAGACGAAATATTCAAAATAACAGTTTCAACACATGGGACATGAGGCAGTAAAGGAGTAATAGAAACTGGATTTACCTTTCTCCCTAAAACAAAAATCGACAAAAAAAAGAGACGAAATATTCAAAATAACAGTTTCAACACATGGGACATGAGGCAGTAAAGGACAGTGATTTCTGAAAGACTGGAAACAAACAAAATAAGCTCATAATTGCCCGCCACACAGCCATGCCAGAGTTTTTAAGCAAAAGGAGAGAAAATCCAAGTGGAGTCCAGCAGATTCCCTGAGTTGGGGAGATGGGCTGAAAGCGTATGGTGGAAAAAGCAGCTAGAATTTGCAGGACAGGGTTCAAAAGAGGAGAGAGCCGCACAGAGACAGAATTCTGGAAATCTGCCAAAGGTTTACACTTGAGCATTCACCT
>NW_007727626.1:554662-556063 GCF_000696425.1 Galeopterus variegatus | reverse complement strand
AGAGCCGCACAGAGACAGAATTCTGGAAATCTGCCAAAGGTTTACACTTGAGCATTCACCTGCTCAGTGCAGAAAACTATGCAAGGCTAGGGGAAGAATATCCATATAAATGAGAGGTTATGGTGCCCAGCTCTCACACTGGGGTGGCAGTAGTGCCTGTGAAAAACTTATGACTCATGAACACTGGGTAGAATACACAGAGGCATATTGCCTCAATAGTGAGGAATAGCTAGTCCTAAACTGAGTACTATTCCAGACATGCCTACCAACTTTTAAAGTGAAATTGAGAAGATCCAACCATTTCTGAGTAACTTAGCTGCATACAAAACAAAGTCAATATGTACACAAATACAAAAAGCAATATCCAAAAATTAAAATTCACAGTCTGAAAACCAATAAAAATTGACCAGACATGAAAGACGGCAGGAAAATATGACTTATAATGGGGAAGAAAAATCAATAAAAACTGACCTAAAATTGACAAAGATGTCAGAATTAGCTGACAAAGATAGTAAAACGGTCATTTTAACTGGATCCCATATGTTCTAAAATTTATGTGGAGACATGGAAGATGTAAAAACCAATGCGTGAATTGAACTTTTAGAGATTAAAAGCTACAACATCTGGGATAAAAGATTTATAGCATGGAATTAATGATAGTTTAGATATTAATAAAAAATTAGTGAACTTAAAGATGGGGCAATAAAAGTCTTCAGATAAAACACAGAAAATAACTTGTCAGTTTAGATGAAAAAGATAACAAGTAAGAAATAAGTATATGCTTCCTACAAAGTTATGTACAAGCTGACATGAATCAAAAGAAAGCAGAAATGACTATTTTAATATGAGACAAAGTAGACTTTAAAGCAAAGAATATTACCAGGGATAAAAATGTTATTTCATAATGACAGAGAGCTCTTTTCATCTGGAGATGTTACAACCCTAAACACGTGTGCAACTAATCAAGAGCTTTAAAATACATGAAGAAAAAACTGTAAGAAGAAATAGGAAAATCCACAACGATAGCCAAAGATTTCAATATGCCATTTTGGATAATTGATTGAACAAGGAGATGGAACATCAGCCAGTATAAAACTGACTAGAACAGTACTACCAACCAACTTGCATAATTTACTTATATGGTTTTCTCTACCCACTACATACCTATGTTGGAAAGTAAGAAAGGTTGCAAATCAATGACCTCAGATTTCATATCAATATACAGTGGGGGGGGGATAAGTTAAGTAAACACAAATTACATAGAGGGGGAGATATAATAAAGATCACAGTGAAGGTCAGTGACACAGAAAGCTAAAAATCAATATAGAAAAATAAATTTTAAAAAAGAGAAAAAAACAGGATCTCTGAGGAGATGAATTAATTAACATATCCCTGCCAGAC
>NW_007727626.1:552630-554037 GCF_000696425.1 Galeopterus variegatus | reverse complement strand
GGAGAATCCACTCACTCCCATGAGTCAGCATTAATCTATTCATGAGGGATCCACCCCCACGTCCCAAACACCTCCCATTAGGCTCCACCTTTGAACATTGCTGCAGTGGTGATTAAACTTCACCATGAGTGTTGGCAGGGAAAAACCACATCCAACCTATAGCATCTATCAAATATTCAAGGAGGAAAAAATTTCAGTACTACACAAACTCTTCCAGAAATTAGAAGAGGGAGGTACTATTTGCCAATTCATCCAATGAGGCCAATATTACCCTGATTCCAAAACTTGATAAGGACATTACAATAAAAGATTATAGACCAGGATTCTTCATGAACATAAAAATATTTAATTTTTTTAAGCAAATCCAATCCATCCAGCAATATGTAAAATGAATAACACAATATAACCAAATCAGGTTCATTGTAGGAATGCAAGGATGACTTAAAATTCTGAAGTGAATCTATGTGATTCACCATAGTAATAAAGTAAAAAAAGAAAACCATAAGATTATCTCAATAGGTACAGAAAATANCTACATGGCTTTGAGACCTGAATGTAGATTTTAAAACTATAAAAATTCTAAAAGTAATCATAGGTTAAAACTTTGTCATATTGGATTATGCAAAGATTTCTTAGGTATGATAACAAAAGTACAATCTGTAAGATGAGAAAAGGATAAAACGAACATAAACAAAATAAGAAACTTTTGCTCTTTGAAGGATAATGTTAAAAAATGCAAAGAACAAGCCACAAAGTGAAAGAAAATGTTTACAAATGAATATGTCACAAAGGATCCATATCAGTATATATAAAGGACTGTCAAAACTTAATAATAAGACCAACAATCCAATTAAAAATTGGGTAAAGTATTTGAACAGAAAGTATAACAAAGAAGGCATATGGATGGTAAATAAGCAGAAGAAAAGATGTTCAACATCATTTATTCATTAAAAAAAACCCACAATTTAAAACCACAATTAAATATCACTATTCACATACTAGAGCATCTAAAATTAAAAAGGTAGATTGTGCCAACCAGTGGTGTGTACGTAGAGGAACTGGACCTCTTGCATGCTACTGGTTGGAATGTAAAATGGTAAATCCACCTTGAAAACAATTTGTCAAGTTCTTGAAAAGGTACTATACATCAACCAGATGACCCAGCCATTCCTAGATATGTACACAGGAGAAAATAAAAGTATATGGCAATCAAAATATATTTACAGACCAATTTTCATAGCAGCTTTATATGTAATAACCAAAATCTGGAAACAACAGGTGGAATCAATTCTACACAATGAAATACTACTCATCAATAATCAGAAAGAACTGTTGATATACACTACAACATGGATTAATCTCAAAACATTTATGCTAAGTGAAAGAAGCCAGATGAAAAATAGTACA
>NW_007727626.1:550145-551102 GCF_000696425.1 Galeopterus variegatus | reverse complement strand
TTCTCAAGGTGTCAGTCTTTTAAAGGAGAGAGACATGAAAGTGAATAGTTAACATACAGTGCTACACACACACAGTAATTGACACTGAGGAAGATAGAATTGTGAGAAACCAAAGGAATTGTTAGTTTTGATTGGGGAGACGGTGGAACACAGGAAGTGAGAAGGGTATGCTTTGGGGAAGGCTTCATGGTGTAAGAACCAAATAAGCTGAGTTTTGAAGGGTGAGTAAGAGTTGATGAGAAAGACAAATAAGAGGAACAGGATATTATATACAGAAAATGACAGTGCTTCAAAGAACTGGAACTAAAATAACTGAGTGAAAAAGGTAAGAATTTGATTATAATGGCTGATGTGTAATATGCCATTGCTATAGAGTCTGACATTTATCCTGGAAGTAGAGGAAAGCTTTTAAAGAAGTTGTGCAAGGCTGGGATGTGATCACAGTTACGTGGAGAAGAAATTAACACGTTGATACTTAACCTTCTTGCAATATAACAGCTCCTTTACCTAAAGAATGTTTCAATGGCTTATTCGAATCTTCTGAAGTAATGTTATCTGTTGATGGTTTCAAAACCCAAATGCTTTCATCACCCTTTTCATCATCTTGTCAAAACACATTGCCAATTAAAGAGGTGGCCATAACATTTTATAAAGGAAATATATTCTACTACTTTTTGCATTTTAGCAGCAATCCATGTGTAGAACATGGTTTTCCACTTATATCTATTCTTTGTGTCATTATTATCTTAGCCTAATGCTGAACATTTCTGGGTTTTAGAGGGAACACTTTCTTGTTAAGCTAAATTGGTAGAGAAAGGAAATTGTGCCCATCTTCTCTAATTTTATAATTTTCTCCCAAGAATGAAAGCAGAATTGTGCACAGAATAACCAGTTTTATTAAAGAAAAATGATGGTGGCTTAGATCCTTGAAAATACATGGAAGAAAAGTCCTTCTCA
>NW_007727626.1:546563-549083 GCF_000696425.1 Galeopterus variegatus | reverse complement strand
TCAACCTGGGAAATAAAAGCACAAAAACTCAAGTGCAATATTTCTCAAAGTATTACACAATAATATCTCTAAATATTTGAAACAGGTACAGCATAGCCTTAATTTTCAAATCCAGGAATTATTTGGAACATAGAAACATTGCATCGAGGTAACAAGTATTTTACAAAGTCTTGACATTTTGTAAATAGCTGATAGAATATAAAATATTCAAATATATCTCCAGTTGGTATATGCCTACCAAAGATTCTGATTTTTCTAAATATTAGAAAAATAGTAAACTGAAACTTAAGAAGAGAAGCTCTAATTTATTATATGTGACAGTAAAAATCTAATCAAAACAGAAACTTGATTTAACAAACGTTGCTATTGGGCACACACAGTCCTGAAGAAACACCTTGCCAACCAGTTGCCTGAAAACATTTAGAATTAGTTATTTTTCATCTCAATTGAACATTTTATTGACTTTTTTCTTCACACCAGATGCCTATAGTCTCTCCTACAAACATCTTGTCTTTTCCATTTTTGTTCATATTTATTCTTGGCAACTGTAGCTGATATAATTATATTATGCTGGAGCAGTACCAAATTAAGGAAACGTTGGAAAGTACAACCATTTTTCTTTGGCTCACCTCCCACCTCTAGTGTTTCATGGAGTAATAGCATTTCTCTCCATCAAAGTCTTTCCTGGATTTCTGTGGTATTGTTCGCAGATTCTCTTTGACTACACTCTACTGAATTGCTAGCTCTTAAACACATATATCAGTATTTTTATGGGGCTTTTGCTTAACTGATAATAGGAAACACTGTTGAGAAGATCAGACATACATGGCTCATGATGGCAGCGAAAGGCCCTCTCTGCTTCTGACTGTGCACAAAGGTGTCTTCCCACAATCCCTGTCTCAATCAAACCAGCATTTCTGTTTCAAGGTAGTAAAAGGAAAGCATGCATATCTAAACACGTGCTCTTTGCAGTGTGAACTTTTTCCCCATACATTTCTAACTCCTGCATATAATCACAAGTTATTTTCAGTTTACAGTATAATACTTTTAAAGAATGGGAAGAGGACGGAAACGTGCTCACATGAGTAATAACTAGGTATTTTAGGGGAAAGAGAGGGTTCCAAACACAGGTTAAACATTACACTTTTCATCTCACCTGAAGCATGCTGGCCACTCCAGTCCACCAAAGGCAGTTCCCTTGGGACCTACGCTGGATGGACACACAAGGTCTCATGAGGTAAAAGGCTAGGACACTTGCTCTTTCTGACCAGGCAGTGCTGTGGCTGATTAATATCCATCCAAAGCCACAATCACCTTCTGATCTGAGGAGCAGGTGACGTGGAGATTCTGAAGTCTCTTGATAAATTATGCAAACATGTCAAACAATACACATAGCAGGTTAAAAAAAAATTCAGTCACCGAAGTAGTTTGCTTTGTCCTGTTAAGAACTGAATCTAAGTAGCTCATCATCAATCACTGGCAGCTCCCAGCATGACAATGCTGAGAAGTTAGTATTACATGAGTATCACATAAGAGCTATTTTCTTTCTCAATGAAATGTTTGAGAAAGGAGAGAGGAAGGGAGGAAAATAGGCAGGTTATTATAATTACATTTGAGATTTACTTTCTCCATTCTTTCTTTGAGTGAACCAGAAGACCAATTTATTCACAATATCCAATCCTTTTTTATTACTAGAGCCTATCCTAAGCCTCCCTATCTCCTTCCCAATACAAAATACACCACCTTTCAAGCATCTTTCAAGGTCCATATCAAAGGTCAAATGTTGCCTGCTCCACAATCGTCTATTTTGTAACCACCCCGTTCTCTAGTTGATTTCTTTGACAAATGTATATACTCTGCCTAAACTTACAACACCTTTTCTAATACAGTCACAAAGTTTAATTGAAATACATTACTGTTATTTTGCTTTTTGTGTTTACCTAATCTCCTTCACTATTTAGTAATCTTCTTAAGCACAAGAACTTTAGCCTTGCACATGTCGAGATTTTAACAATCACAAAATTATATGAAAATTATCATACTACCTCATTCAGAATTTATACAACAGAAAGTTAACTTATGTTACACAAAATAAGTTAATACATAAAAAATTTTTAATATATAATTTGTAGTTTATTTAGATCCCTCATTGTTTCACAAAGAATTTAAGGCAGTAAGAAAACAAAAAAATACACATTTATTTTGGCAATCCATACAAGAATAAATTTGCAAGTAAATATTAAGTCACTTCTAAAACAAATACATTAAACTTAATAACATTTATGCTTGTTCTCATTATAAGAAACCAATTGTTTTTATTGTTTTCTCTCAGTCTCCCTTGATATAATTATGATGAATGTGAAATATTTTAAACATATATAAGATTTTATGTTAAGCAGGCAAGAAAAGAGGGATTTGCTGGTTCTTCTGATTTTTTTATACTTTTTTGGATTTTCCCAGGAATACCAGCAGGAATTTTGTTTCCTTTTATCTTTTTTTTTTTTTTTTTTTATAAGGGGG
>NW_007727626.1:544606-545382 GCF_000696425.1 Galeopterus variegatus | reverse complement strand
GATATAATTATGATGAATGTGAAATATTTTAAACATATATAAGATTTTATGTTAAGCAGGCAAGAAAAGAGGGATTTGCTGGTTCTTCTGATTTTTTTATACTTTTTTGGATTTTCCCAGGAATACCAGCAGGAATTTTGTTTCCTTTTATCTTTTTTTTTTTTTTTTTTCATAAGGAGGTAAGAACAGAATAGGTCCATTGGCGTCACACTCCCTGTCTGGGCACATAAGACCTCGAGAGTGTAGAACTCTTCAGTGTCCTCAGCCCCAGCCATCAAAGCCCGCCCCCCTTCACACAGATAAGTGGCATGTCCATAGGGCCGGAAACCTCCTTCAAGCCTGCCCTGTGGCCTCTCTTGGGAAATCTCTCCTGCACTTTATCTGGCTTGTTCTGCTCCCTCAGGATTCAGCTTTGAAGCGACTTCCTGGGCGTCTCTGTTTTTTATTTGGGTACCATGTATCTGTACTTTGTGCTCTCATTATACCAAGCCTCGTGCTGGCTTATGTCTGGTATTCCCATGTAAAAACAGTACCCAGTTCTGCTCTCCAGTGTCCCAGATTGCAGGATAGATATAGTCATGGGATCCAGATTAAAATCAACCTTGACTGTGAGGCAGGAAGCTAGATAGAGATAAAAGCGAGAGCAGGAAATTTGGTTATTTGCAAGTGGGAAAGCTGGCTCTCTGAAGACACAGACATGCACATGTGCAGAAGCGACCACAGGAGACAAAGACAATTCCAGGCAGGGACCCCCCCCCCCCCCCCCCCCCCCCCCC
>NW_007727626.1:534302-544537 GCF_000696425.1 Galeopterus variegatus | reverse complement strand
GGGGCCCCCCCCCCCCCCACCTTGGGTGCCATTCAGTTAGACCACCGAGTTCCCACCAGCTAAGATGCCAATTACTTTAATATGACCGAGATTACATTCAGGGCTCAACCAATGACCAAATGGCACAAATCCATCTAAGAGGACTTAAAACCCCAGGAATGTAACTGTCAGGTGACATTCTGAGCACTATCCTCTCTTGCTTGAGCCTGCTCCATTTTCTCCAGAGTGTACCCTTTCTTTGCTAAATAAAACTGCTTTTACTTTTCATTTCTGGTGTGTCTCATCCAATTCTTTGTTCGAGACACCAAGAACCCTGATCTAGCCAGCGGGACCTGGGATATTCCCATAACAACTGGAAGGTCCATTCCTGGCCTCTCATCTCCAGTCATCCCTGCCAGCTATTGAGTGGGGTTTTTTTTTTCACACAAACTGAAACGAACTCTAAAAAGTTATCAGAAATACTGAAAGGAAACATATGGTTGGATTCTGGTTCTATTATTGCAAAGGCCCACAGAGGCACAAGTCTTAGGAATTTTTCCCAGAAATTCCCCTTTTGCTTTTCATGAGTTTAAAGCAGAACATGCGCAGTAACATAATAGTAATGTTAAATTCCAAAGGCAGGCCTGTGATGAGTTTTGCCCACATATAATTCACTTAACAGAATTCTAAGGCTTGCATTTCTCATGACTCACACTGTTGGTGATTTGAGATTAGGCCACAAAAGGAACAGACCCAACTGTTCACTGAAGTCCTACCTGAATTTTGCAAGACATTTTCCAGTGATAACAAACAATGCTATAATACAGTTACTGACAATTCAATTCCTGTTTAAGCGCACAGTTTCCCCAATATTTTTCTTTGAAGTGTTTAAAACTATGACTAATACTTTTAAAATTAATCAAAATAAAACACACTGTAAAATATGTAAATTGAGTGTAAGATGAAGGAAGGTGACCAGAATCAAGACATACCTTCAATTTTTTTTTTTTTTTTTAGCAGCCAGCCAGTGCAGAGATTAAACCCTGGACCTTGGTGTTATCAGCACCACACTAACCCACCACACTAACCCACTGAACTAACTGGCCAGCCCCATGAGTTTAGTTCTTAATACACCTCTTGTAGTGTTTAAAATGTGGCTAAGGATGATGTAAAGATTGATACCTATGTGGGAAATCAAAATATTTCAGCCCTAAAATGTGTTCTTTAGCATATTTCACAATGGCTACTTCAGAGAGACTGGAAAAACAAGATTAGCAAGAAGACTCTTTGTGCAAAGGAGTTTACATCTGTAAATGCACACAGCCAGGCTTCCTCTGAGCCCCTCTTTGTCTGCTATCTATTCTTTAAGGGCAGCTGTGAGACTACCTGAAGCATTTTTATATGCATACTTGATATCTCTACTTAAACTTCTGACTTCCTTCTTTCACCTGTGATGACACCTCGCTCAAGAACGTCAGAGAAATCTGGTCTCAGACCACTGCTGTGGGGCTTCTATCTCCCCCACCTTCTCTCTCTTATGAACACTGGTATATAAACTTTGTTATGTTCATTGGAATATGGGACATTACTCTTTGGGGTTTTTTTTGGTTTGTTTGTTTGTTTGTTTTTGTCCTCAATTCATTTTTATTTCTATTTTGAGTTCTTTTCCCACCAGGGAGAATTTCTTTTTTAATTTAATTTTATTTTATCAATACACAATGCGATTGATTTTTGTGTCTCTTTACCAAGCCCTCTCTCCCCCCTCCCCTCTCCCTCCCAGCAACCTCATATCTGTTTGCTTGTCTTAACAACATCAAGGAATTGTGGTTGTTTTGTCTTCTTCATGGTCTCCCCTCATTTGTTTGTGTATTTATTTATTCATTTTTAGCTCCCACAGATAAGTGAGAACATGTGGTATTTCTCTTTCTGTGCCTGACTTGTTTTACTTAATATAATTTTCTCTAAGTCCATTGATATTGTTGCAAATGGCAGTATTTCATTATTTTTTATACCAGAATAGTATTCCATTGTGTGGATATACCTCATTTTCCACTCATCTGATGATGGACATTTGGGCTGGTTCCAATTCTTGGCTATTGTAAATAGTGCTGCTATGAATATTGGAGTACACGTATCCCTTTGAAATGATGATTCCCATTCCTCTGGGTATATTCCCAGCAGTGGAATAGCTGGGTCATATGGTGCATCTGTCTGCAATTGTTTGAGGAACCTCCATACCATTTTCCATAAAGCCTTCACCATTTTGCAGTCCCACCAACAGTGTATGAGAGTTCCTTTTCTCCCCAACCTCACCAGCATTTATCATTCACAGTCTTTTGGATATTAACCATCCTAACTGGAGTGAGATGGTATCTCAGTGTGGTTTTGATTTGCATTTCCCAAATGCTGAGTAATGTTGAGCATTTTCTCATGTGTCTGTTGGCCATTCGTATATTTTTCTTTGAGAAATGCCTATTTAGCTCCTTTGCCCATTTTTTAATTGGGTTACTTATTTTATTTTATTTTTTTTGCTATAAAGTTGTTTCAGTTCCTTGTATATTCTGGAAATTGATCTTTGCGAGATGTATATTTTGCAAATATTTTCTCCCACTCTGGTGGTTGTCTTTTAACTCTGTTAATTATTTCTTTTGCTGTGCAGAAGATTTTTAGTTTGATATAATCTCATTTGTTTATTTTTCCTTTGGTGGCCCATACTTTTGGGGTTATATTTATGAAGTTGTGCCCAGTCCTACTTCCCAGAGTGTTCCCCCTATGTTTTCTCTAAGAAGTTTAATTGTTTCAGGGTGTATATTTAATTCTTTAATCCATTTTGAGTTGATTTTGGTATATGGTGAGAGGTATGGGTCTAGTTTCATTCTCCTGCATATGGATATCCAGTTATCCCAGAACCATTTGCTGAAGAGGCAGTCTCTTCCCCAGTGTATAGGCTTGGTGCCTTTGTCAAAGATCAGATGGTTGCAGGTATGTGGGTTGATTTCTGAATTCTCTACTCTATTCCATTGATCAGTGTGTCTGTTTTTATGCCAGTTCCATGCTGTTTTGGTTATTATAGCTTTGTAGTATGGTTTAAAGTCAGGTAGTGTTATACCTCCAGCTTTATTTTTTTGCTCAGTATTGCTTTGGCTATGCATGGTCTTTTATTATTCCATATAAATGTTAGGATAGTTTTTTCCATTTCTGAGAGAAATGTCGTTGGAATTTTGATGGGTATTGCATTGAATTTGTATATCACTTTGGGTAGTATGGACATTTTCACTATGTTGATTCTTTCAATCCAAGAGCATGGGATATCTTTCCATCTTCTTGTGTCCTCTTTAATTTCTCTCAACAGTGGTTTGTAGTTCTCATTGTAGAGATTTTTTACATCCTTGGTTAACTTTATTCCTAAGCATTTTATTTTTTTGGTGACTATTGTAAATGGACTAGCTTTCTTGATTTTTTTTTCTGCATGTTCACTGCTGGAGTATAGAAATGCCATTGATTTTTGTGTGTTGATTTTGTACACTGCAACTTTGCTGAAATCATTTATCAACTCCAAGAGTTTTTTTTTGTAGACGCTTTAGGCTGTTCAATACATAGGATCATGTCATCTGCAAACAGGGATAGTTTGACTTCATCTTTTCCAATCCAGATGCCCTTTGTTTCCTTCTCTTCTCTGACTGCTCTGGCTCATACTTCTAACACTATGTTGAATAGGAGTGGTGAGAGTGGGCATCCTTGTCTAGTTCCTGTTCTTAAGGGAAAAGCTTTCAGCTTTTCTCCATTCAGGATGATACTGGCAGTGGGCTTATCATATGCAGCTTTAATTATGTTGAGAGACTTTCCATCTATACCTTACATGTAGAGAGTCTTTATCCTGAATGAATGTTGAATTTTGTCAAATGCTTTTTCAGCATCTATAGAGATGATCATATGGTCTTTGTGTTTGATTATATTGATTTGGTATATCACATTTATTGATTTGCACATGTTGAGCCAACCTTGCATCCCTGGAATAAATCCTACTTGATCACAATGTATAATTTTGCATATGTGTTACTGTATTCTGTTTGCTAGTATTTTATTGAGGATTTTTGCGTCTACATTCATCAAGAATATTGGCCTGTAGTTTTCTTTTTTGGTTGTATCTTTGTCAGGTTTTGGTATCAGAGTGATGTTTGCTTCACGGAATGAGTTTGGGAGAATTGCCTCTGTTTCAATCTTTTATAATAATTTGTAAAGTATTGATATCAATTCCTCTTTGAATGTTTGGTAGAATTCTGCAGTAAACCCTTCTGGTCCTGGCCTTTTCTTTGTTGGGGGCCTTCTGATAACAGCTTTAATCTCTTATTATTATTGGTCTGTTCAGATTTTCTACATCTTCTTGGCTAGTTTTGGTAGTTTGTGTGTGTCCAGAAATTTATGCATTTCCTCCAGATTTTCAAATTTGTTGGCATATAGTTGTTTATAGTAGTCACTAATGATTTCTTGTATATCTGAGGTATCAGTTGTAATATCACCTTTTTCATTTCCAATATTTTCTTATTTGGGTTTCTCTCTTCTTTTTTTAGTTAGCCTTGCTAATGGTTTGTCAATTTTATTTATCTATTCAAAAAACCACCTTGTTAATTCATTGATCTTTTGTATTGTTTTTTTGAGTTTCTATTTCATTTAGTTCTGCTCTGACCTTAATGATTTCTTTCCATCTGCTAACTTTGGGTTTCATTGTTCTTGTTTTTCTAGTTCTTTAAGGTGAAGTATTAGGATGTTCACTTGCCATCTTTCCATTCTTCTGAAGTAAGCATTTAATGAGATAAATTTCCCCCTTAGTACTGCTCTTGAAGTATCCCACAGGGTTTGGTATGACGTATCATTATTTTCATTAGTTTCAATAAATTTTTTGATTTCCTATTTAATTTCTTCTTGGACCCATATGTCATTAAGTAGAATGCTATTTAATTTCCATGTGTTAGTATAGTTTCTAGAATTTCATTTGTTATTGATTTCTTATTTTAATCCATTGTGATCTGAAAAAATACATGGGATAATTCCAATGTTTTTGAATTTGTTAAGACTTGATTTGTAACTTAACAAGTGATCCTGGAGAATGATCCATGTGCTGATGAGAAGAATGAATATTCTGAGGTTGTTGGATGGAACGTTCTGTAGATATCTACCAACTCCAATTGGTCTAAAGTGTCGTTTAGATCTTGTGTTTCTCTATTATTTCTTTGCCTAGATGATCTGTCCGATATTGATACTGGAGTGTTCAGGTCCCCTGCTATTATGGTATTAGTATCTATCTCATTCTTTAAGTCTAATAGTGTTTGCTTTATAAATCTGGCTGCTCTGATGTTGGGTGCATATATATTTATGATTGTTATGTCTTCTTGGGGTGCTTTTATCATTATATAGTGGCCTTGTTTATCTGTTTTTATGGTTTTTGTTTTAAAGTCTATTTTATTTGGTATAAGAATAGCTACTCTGGCTCATTTTTCATTTCTATTTGCCTGGTATATCTTTTTCCATCCTTTCACTCTTAGTTTATGTGTGTCTTTACAGGTGAGGTGAGTCTCTTAAAGGTAGCATATAGTTGGGTCCACCTTTTTAATCCAGTCAGTCAGTCTGTGTCTTTTGATTGGGGAATTTAATTCTTTTACATTAAGAGTTGTTATTGTTATTGAAAAGTGTTGATTTACTCCTAGCATTTTATTAATTTTTGTTTGGATGTCTTAAGTGTCATTTGTTCCTTTCTTTCTGATTTACTGTTTGTCTTCTGTATTTGCTGCTTTCTTGGGGTGGTAGATAAACTTTTCCTTTTTTTTTTTTTTTGTCTTCATTGTTACCATTTTTATTTTACTAGTGGGTTTTGGTTTTTCTTGAGTTTTTATGGCAGTGGTGATTATTTTTCAGGTACCAAACCTAGTATTCCCTTGAAAATTTCTTGTAAGGGTGGATATGTGGTAGTGAATTCCCGCAGGTTTTGTTAGTCTACGAAATATACTATTTGCCCTTCATTTCAGAAGGATAGTCTTGTGGGGTAAAGTATTCTTGGCTGGCAATCTCTGTCTTTTAGTATTTTGAATATATTATCCCATTCCTTTCTGGCTTTTAGGGTTTGTGATGAAAAGTCTGATGTTAGTCTGATTGGGGCTCTCTTATAGGTGATTTCACGCTTCTCTCTTGCAGCTTTTAAGATTCTTTTTCTTTGAGTTTTGCCAATTTCACTATAACATGTCTTGGAGAGGACCTTTCTGGGTTTAATACATTTGAGAATCTTTGAGCTTCCTGAATCTGAAGATCTGTGTCTTTCCCTATACATGGGAAATTTTCTGCCACTATTTTGTTGAATATGTTTTCAATGCAATCTCTTTTTTCCTCCCCTTCTGGAATACCTATGACTCGGATATTTGAACACTTAAGGTTGTCTGATTTCTCTTTGATTTTCCTCAATGTTTTTAATTCTTTTTCCTTTTTTTTTTTGTCTGCCTGTGTTATTTCAAACAGCCCATCTTCAAGGTCAGATGTTCTCCCTTCTGCTTCTGCAAGCCTGCTGGTTAGACTCTCTGTTGTGTTTTTTATTTCATTGAGTGAATTCTTCAGCTGGGCAAGCTCTGCTACATTCCTTTTCAGGGCATTGATTTCCTTGTACATTTCTTCTTTCAGGTCCTGTATACTTTTCCTCATTTCATCGTGTTTTCTAGCTGAGTTTTCTTGTATCTCATTTACTTTCCTTTGAATTATCACTTGAAATTCTGTGTCAGACATTTCAAGGGCTTCTTGTTCTATAGGATTTAGAGCTTGAGATTTATTACCCTTTCATGGTGTACTTTCTTGATTTTTCACATTTCTGGTATCTTTCCTTTGGTGTTTAGTCATTGTGGCAAGGGATTTCACGGTCCACTCATTCAACCCTATCGTTTAGCTAGGATTCTACCAGGACTGCCAATTTGGTATGGCTGCCTTGGTCTCTGTGGACAGGAGGCTCGGGCCTCTCTGGGCTGTGGGGACTGGACTGGGATGGGAGTCCAGCAGCAGCACCTACCTGCTCCAGCATGGGGGCATCTCAGGTCATGTGGTGGTCACGGTGGCTCCCAGGCCTCTCTGTGAGTGCCTCTCTGGGCTGTGCGCACTTGCCTGGGCTGGGGCTGGTCCCACATTGGCGCCTACCTGCTTAGCATGCAAGGGCATCTTGGGATGTGTGGTGGTTGCAGCAGCACCCAGGCCTCTCTGCAGGGGCCTTTCTGGGCTCAGACATTACTCTTTTGTGATTCCACTGTCCTTTGCCTTCTCCCAGCATGTTAAATAATAAAATTTGATATGCCTTTCCTTGCTATTGATCTAAATTTGTCAGTGATTTTTGTTAATGAACACTTAGGGGTGAAGTTTTCCTTTGGTCCCCACACTGCCATGAATTCTGTACTCATTAGTTGCTGCAGGGGAGATTTGTTAAGGACTTGTTAGTGCTATTTAACATCGACCTCCAAAATTTAGGGTTTGAGGTAAAGAGACATTCAAAGAAGAAATGCAAATGGGTAATATACATGAAAAGTTCAACCCTGTCTAGTACTCCAACAATTGCAAATTAACATGCATGGGTAACATTTTCCTACTGTCAACTTGAAACAATTTTTTAAAAGCTGGTAGTATCCACTGCCCTTGAGAACATGGGCATTCCCTGGGTTCTGTTAGTGAGAATGTAAATAATAGAGGTTTTCTGGAGAACAGTATTAAAGCCTTCCCCAGAGTAAAAACTATAGAACCATTTATTCCATAGTTTCTTCTGATTGTTCCAATAAGAAATAATTAAAAAATTAAATCAGAATCTTTGGGCATGGGGCCCAGGCAGCAGTATATCTACAACTTCCCTAGGTAATTCTAAACTAGCCAGGTTTAGGAACCACGGGTTTACACAGATAGTTAATGTCAGGGAAAGGTGTACATTAAATGTCATTAGGCGGTTAAAAACTAACCACACTATTAGGTTCAAGGAGGACCACTTAAGATGGTGCCACCCAAAGATACTCAAAATGGCGGTTCCTGCCCTATGGGACTTCCCCATAAGATAAAAAGATGAAAGAACTCGTAACTGTGACAGAACTGCATGCCATTGGTACCCTCTGAAACCCTACTTTACATACTAAGGGAACCAATAATCGCAAACTTAAAAACCACCTAATTAACATAAAGCCTCAACAACTCCCATTGGACATTTCCTTTAGCTCCTTTCTAATGTAAGCTATGCAAGTCAGAACAACACAACTCACCATAAGAAGAAATACAAGCCCAATCCCCGGGGTCGGGCAGGCTAGTCTCATGCCTACGTCTCCCCCTGCTGCCTTGGGGGGGCCCCATGCTGCTGCCTGCACAAATAAAGCTTCCAAGCCTGATTTCTCACCTCAGTACCCGTCTTTACTAATTGCCAACCTTTCACACACCTTGTTATTTTTGGAAACTCACAAAAGCACACACTCATATCACTTAAGAAGTGGTAGTTTCTTAAAGGTTAGTTGCAATGTGGAATATGAAAGCTATCAATAAACTTTTCCTACTTGGTTATGTAACAGCCTGAACAGAAGAGACTCCATTTCGTTAAACTTCTGCATTAAAAGGTTTTTTTTTTTTTCCTTATTCTTGTAACTCAAACCTCATTGATTGCAGGTGGACATTAGAATATAATGATTCTTGTGGGCCGAGCCCGTGGCGCACTCGGGAGAGTGTGGCGCTGGGAGAGCAGCAGCGCTCCTGCCGTGGGTTCGGATCCTATGTAGGGATGACTGGTGCACTCACAGCGCTCACTGGCTGAGCGCGGTGCGGCCGGTCTCAAAAAGGACAAAAAAAAAAAAATTAAAAAGGGCCGGCCTGTGGCTCACTCGGTAGAGTGCGGTGCTGGTAACACCAAGGCCATGGGTTTGGATCCTATATAGGGATGGCCAGTTGGCTCACTAGCTGAGTGTGGTGCTGACAACACCAAGCTAAGGGTTGAGATCCCCTTACCGGTCATCTTTAAAAAAAAAAAAAAAAGAAGAATATAATGATTCTTGTTTATATGATTATTAGAACATAATGTCTTTTGCTCACATTGTACACAGAATAGTTGTAGAATGAATTATTAACCCAGGTGGCCATTCTTTACTAGCTTACTAACTAGACCTTTTTGAGGTTAACAGGAACTGAATCTGTGACTTGACTTCATGGAAGATGGTCACCGTGAATCAGCCCCCCCCACCCCCCCAACCCCCCGCTGACTACCCGTCCCTATAAAACCCTTTGGCAAGTCTGGGAGAGGCAGAAATGGTCTTTGTGACATGAGTCCACCATTTCCCCAGGCTGCCAGCTTCCTGATTGAAGGCTACCTTTCCTTACACCCACACTTGTCTCTCAGTTATTGGCTGAGTGGCGAGCAAATGGACCTTTGGGATTTGGGTAACAGTATCTTATTACTTTTAGAAAAATTATTGTAACTTTGAAAACCCTTGAAAGGGTCTCAGGGACAAACTGAGGTCTGCAGACTACACTTCTAGAGTCCCAGCTCTGATCCCCTTGAAGGGATTAATAGATAGAAGCTCTCCGTTTTCTCATTAAAACCATGCCCATTGTCCCAATGTGACACACTCTCATCACTAGCACACTCCGCCACTTCTGCTCCCAGGAGTTCAGTTCTGTCAGTTCTGTGCTTACCCAGTGTACCCTGGGCAAATTTCCAGATCTCCGTCTGCATGTTTTGTGTCTGTTGTCAAGATTCCATAAGTTAGTAAAAATAATATGTAAGCCAGTGAAATATGAGTGCAACAGAAAGGGAATTGATACTGGAATCTAATCTCCAAAAGGGAGACATTCTTATTTTTGAATTTATGACTCTATCCCCAGTACCATGAGCAGTGCTTGGCACATAGTAGACACTTAGTTAATATTTATTAAATAATTCATTTTGTTGTTTGTATGAAAATTAAATTGAATGCTTTAAATAACTCCACAATTTGTAAATGGCAAATTATGTGCTGGCAAGACAAGAGTAAAAGGTAAGAAAATAACTGATAGAAGTCTAGGAGACTGTTGTCTGCTTTTTGTTCACTCCACTTTAAAGAGACACAGATACTAGAAACCATAGAGGATACTCTATAGGTGTGGCTCACATATAAAATGTAAGGAGAAATTACTCTCGTTAATTAAAAACTCAAAAAAAAAAGGGGCCGGCCCGGTGGCGCACTGGATAGTGCGCCGCTTGGGAAGCGCGGCGGCGCTCCCGCCCGAGG